>NW_015386300.1:1089700-1126203 GCF_001527695.2 Protobothrops mucrosquamatus
GCTGAATTTTGTATCCCAGGGAGGGAGAGAAACGGGTGGTCTTCCAGGAGTTGCTGAACTGTATGAAGTACCAGATCATATCTTGATTTTGTCCCATTGAATTATAGTGGCTAGGTTTCTAATTAGTGGTCTGGACGTTTACAATACAATATTGTAAATGAATATTGCATGCTTTTATGATTCTCAAGGACTAATTATGATGTGTTTTACAGGTGCTTTAACAAGCTTTAATTTGAAGGAAAAAGTGTTCCAGAAAATACATACTATATCTAGAACAGGGGTCTTCAAACTTGGCCCTTTTATGACTTGTGGACTTCAACTCCTAGAATTCCTCAGCCAGCATGGGAATTGAAGTCCACAAGTCATAAAAGTTTGAAGACCCGTGATCTAGAATATGTGATACAATCAATAGGGCCTCTCTTAAGGATAAGAGTACCGTAATTAGAAATATCTGTATGAGTGGAAGGATACTCTCAAGTACACCAAGCTGTATTTAAGTAATAGGTTAATATTAGAGTTGAACAAAGCATTTTGGAAACAAGAATATTCCTGAGAAACCATCATGGGGAGAAAAGACAAAGTATCTCAGAATTTTCCCAAATATTTCTAACTCATTTATGGGACATTTTGCACATACTTAAAGCCAAACCTTACACTTGGTTCTTATATGTCCATTATGACTGGCTATGCTGGCTAATATTGCTGGATTGTAGCTCAGAGCAACTTCTAGATCAATGGTCTCTAGCACCTGGCCCACTGCCCACTACCGGGCTGTGAGCTGTTCAAAACCAGGCTGCCTGAAGCAGCCGGGTTAGCACATGCACATTCCCATCTTGTGCGAATGGAGCTGCATGCATGTGTGCGCTTGCCTGTTCACGTGGAACCATCCCCTCCCACCCTGCACCAGTCCACAAAGTTGGAAAGGTTGGGGAATTCTGTTCTAGACAGTCCGGAGGCCTCATGTCACCTGTGACATGCATATAATAGGTTCACAATCACTGCCAATAAGAACTTGGTAACTCAATTTGTAATACAAACCACTTCTTCACTGAAACTTGATCTATACTACATGGTGTAAAGTATATGTCACATAAGTATATATACAAGAGACAATAAAGAAATATGTGCACTAAGGTCTCAGGTTTATCCTAACCAAAGGGACAATTTTCCAATTTTATGAATTTTATTGTGTCACAAATAAAGATTTAGGCATAAAATCAGTATGAAAGGTTTTTATACAAAGCATATTACTTGTATAGAAGAAACATAGCATTATGACAGAGAGGATAGTGGCTTGGATGTGGCTTATCAATAGAATAGACAGGTACCTGAAGAGAATGCTATCCCTAAGCAGGTGTTGAAACCTGTGATAGCCAGAATATCATCAAAACTTCCTGCAGCCATTAGCAAAGTTGGGACACCTTTATCAACACCATATCCTCCTGCTTGTAAAACCAACATTGAAGGGACTACAACTGCAGGAGACACAGCACCTAAGACAAATCTGAACACACACACAAATTAACTTTTAGTTACATCAATTTGTAGTTATTCCACTTTCCACAGTCAGAGTAGGACCTGCAATTTACAAAAGAAAGGGAAAACTGAAGAACTGTTGTGAGTTGGAAAATACAGTACAAAAGTACTAATTTTATTTATGAAAATGTATATGGCTGCCCAACTCACCCTCAATGACTCCAGGTGGCTTACAAGGATAAAATCCCAATACATAAACAATACAAACAGCAATAACCCCTACCCTCCTGGCAACAACAATCAAATGAACCATTTAATGGGCTCCATGCAATTCTGGGTCCCTAGGCCTGTTGGTAGAACCATATGTTTAGGGCCTTGTGAAAGACTGCCAAAGTGGGGAACAATATTATCTCTGCAAGGATGATGTGCTATAGAGAGGGAGCCACCACAGAGAAAGCCCTTCTTGCTCCAATCAGATGGACATCCTTAGGAAGTATTCCTCCCTGCTCTGATGGGTTGGGTAGATCTGATTGGCAAAATAAACTGTTCCCAAGCCCTGTAGGGCTTTGAAGGTGACAACATAGACTTGGATCTGAAACCAAATCGGCAGCCAATGCAGCTCCCGCAGGAGAAGTGACACATCTGCAAGTCTAGGCCTCACAAAACCATGTGGGTTGCTGCATTTTGAACTAAATGCAGCTGCCAGATACTTTTCAAGGTCAGCCCCATGTAGAGAGCATTGCAGTAGTCAAGATGGAAGGTGTTCTAAGAATCACTTTATGTTAAGAATATAGGTTGATTCCTTGAAGCACGCTGGATTGACATAGTATAGATCATAATTGTAGTTCATAATTGTTTATTGTGGCTTAATGTATGAGCCCAACTATTGGAGTTTGTAAACCAAAGTAGTTGTTGATTATTTGTAATCTACCTTTGATTCGGGAGCTTAAGGTGCTATACATAACATTCCTTTCTTCTATTTTCCCCCCAGAAAAATAACTCTGTGTGATAAATTGAGTTGAAAGGCAAATGACTATCCCAAGATCACCCAGAGTGTTTTTGGGGTAGAGGATGAACTAGAAGCTGACGCTCTCTGTTTCTAATCTAAGCGCTTCACTGTTACATTACACTAGTTTGTGGTTCAGCATGTTAGATGAACTATCCAGTCATGGTTTATTAAGAAATTGTTGTTAAAGATAGGTCTTAGTAAGATATTTTTAAAAGACTTCTGAACAGGATTAAAGAAATAAAAAAAATTAAAGAAAATTTACCTTTGAATTAATGATGATTTAATCTAGGTTTTCTCACTGAATATGTAACTTTGTAAATTCCAAATTATGGATCAGGTTTTCAAATCCTACCCTAATTCTCTGTGATATGTTAAGAACATATGTTTTACAGCATAATCAAACTAAATCAGATGTGACACCCACACTGTACCCATGACTTCATGGAAGAGGAAAAACAGTTCTGGCCCAGAAAAGAAAAAAAAATGCTATTTTTGAGTTGGAAGAGGGGCTTACCCAAGCATAAATCCCCACTGCCATGGTAGGTGCATAAGAAAATGAGATATGACTGCCGCAGTACACGCTTCTATTAGGCAGGGTCCCAAGCTTAATCTAAAGCAGACAGCCTTTAGTTTTTTCAGAGCCTGCAAGATAAATGCATTTGCAAGTCAATGGAATTGCTTTTTAAATGTTTTGAAGACCATGGAGTAAAACCCTGTGAGATCTGCTCTATTTGGCAATGACCCAGGACCTGCCTCAGGAGGTTTTATGACACAGTTTTTGATTGTTCTGCTTATCTGAATAGCCTCCTAACCACTATGTTTTAATAATTTATTTTTTGCTGTGTATTCTTGTTGGTTGGTTGGGATCAGCAATCTATGTTCCCTCTTGGCCAAGCTGTGTTAAGGCATTGTGATGAAAATATTACATTTTATTTTATGTTTTATTTTATTTTATTTTATTTAATCATTATTTTATGCTTTGGAGTCACTATTGACTCCTATAGATTCTGTGGTTAAGTTCCTGAAGTTTTCTTGGCAAGATTTCAGAAGTGGTTTGTCATTGCCTCCTTCTTGGGGATAAAATGAAGTGACTCTCCCAAGGTCACCCAGTTTGTTTTGTGCCTGAGGCAAAACTAAAACAGTTTCTATCCTGATGCCTTAACCATTGTACCAAATTGGCTCTGCACAATGCTGGGGATGCCATAAAAAAATCTGGGTATCTACCATATGGCAGCAAATAAACACAGAGATCCCAACTAGCTTTTTACTACCTGTATATGAAAGCTCTACCTAGTGAACATGCTGCTTTAGAAAAGGTGGTAGAACTGAGGATTTTTTCTTACGTGCTAAGTTTACAATGGTTTTGCTTGTGCAAAAAGCAGGAACAGGTAAACTGTAGCACTCCAGACATAACTGAACTACAGTTTCCAGCTTCCTTCACCGTTGGAGATGTTGGCTGAGACTGCTAAGAACTATAATATGGCAACATTTAGCATGCCACAGGTTTAATGTACTTGCTTAATGCATTAAGTCTAATCTGGCATATGGTCTTAATTTTATATAATAAATTTTAAAAAAAACAGGAAAAAGGTCATTTTACATCTATTTTAGTTCCAATCTTTTTGGCCAGAAGCCAGAAACGTTTAGGAAAGATTAATTGGCCTGGATGACATGAGGAACCTAGATTAAGATGCATTAATTGTAAACTTGGTTACAGGTTATTGTTAAGTCCTCTACAACTGGACCCATGGTCCAGATTCAGATAATATACTACATGAGTTTTATCAATCAACTGACCCAATATATTGCACAAACACAGCCTTAGTGTCATGGCAATACTGTATTTTAGTAAGGTTTAGGTATGCTCCTATCAGTTTGCTTGATTAACAGATGGATTTTAGAAGAATATGCTTGAGTTTTAGAACCACTACATTCCTAAAGTTCTAAAATAGATTAGTCTTATCACTGACTGAAGGAAGTCAATTTTAATTAAACATTTATGAAACTGAGCTATGAGTTAAATTTAGTGGAGTTATATATAGTATTATGAGCTAAATATAATGGAAGTTGCTATAGTTCAGGGTTCAGACAATTCAGCTAATCTCAGTGAAAAGTAGAAGTTTCTGATTTTTCAATCATCCAGGAAAAAACAAAAAGGTAGGAATATCTAATCCTCAAAGCTAGTTATGTCTCATTACTGTAAATCATAGTTTATGTTACCTCTGAATAAATTTAAACTTTTCTATGTGAACAGGACTCAGAAACAGTCTAACTTCAGTTAAAGGCAAAACTGATCATAATCTGAGGATCAGTGCAGATGACCAAACTAATTCCCACATTGATATCCCTGGCTGATCTCAGAAAGCAAGTAATGTTGGACAAATCCCAGAACAAAACGAAATGAAGTTCAAAAAACCAAACAAATATCAGAATCATAGGCTACTCTATCCAGAATAGGATAATAACAATCTGTTGACAAGAAAACCACATGGATGTGTCCACAAAGTCATCAGGTGTCAAGATCAATTTAAAGGAAACCTAATTTTGTTTTCTTTGCAAAGTTTTTCCAAGACCTCACATTCTAGATCAAAATCCCCAAGTATCTTTTATAAGAGAAACAGTTACACTTCTTGCACTTAAGGATAATATCCCTGCTCTACTGGGGGCATTATAGCTCTTACCACAGAGATAAACAGGGTCAGGGTTGAAACTGTTCTTACACATGTCCTGGGAATACATACGCTGGCTGGGATCCTGAAAATTATACCTGACATCTCAGGAAAACACTAGATGGGGAAGGTTGAGGCATTTAGGTTCTCCTTGCAATTAAATGTACATCTCTACAAATATTCCTTCCATGTTTTTTTTTTTTTTAAAGCCAAATGTTACAAAGAAAGTTTGGTTAGAAGGAATATTTGGTCATTGCATCAGAGGAAAAGTGGTTCCAAATTAATCTGAGATGAGGACTGGGGTCACACATTATACAAATATATCATTAGTTAAATCACAATGTGTGCCATATAAACCCAATTGATAGAGTTGTAAATTATGATTTATGGCTATCTGAATGTGTGGATTTGGTAGCCAAAATGTATGTGAATTTTTGGGAGATTGGGAGTTGCATTGGGCGAGAAGCAAGGCAAAGAAGGTGGAGCCTTATTAAATATATGCAAGAGAACCTAGGACTTTTGGTATTGGGTGAGGCTTTCTAAGGAGAGAGGGTGTGTTTTGTTTTTTGAAACAATGTTAAGCCAATTTTAGAGCTGGCACCATTATTTTCATTGGGAACCCAGCCAGTTGATGATTATGGTAAGAGAGGATTACTGAAATTTTGAAAAGTACAATTTAGGAACACTCTATGCCTTAATCTGTAATGCAGCTCCAGCCACTTTGGTTTCTCAGTAAGCCAGGGTTAACCAAATTGTGACCCAGTTCAGTACATGAATCAGAGTTTAGTCACAGCTTTATCACCTAGCTACGCATCTGTTAAGCAAAGACCGTTTGATACTCCACCTTTGGATCAAGGCCAAGGCCAGCCCGGGCCAAGATGATTGAGAGAGCAATACTTCTCAGGGTGGCTCCCCATTTCACATTGATCAGGACTATGTCAGTGATCAGTGGGATGTTTCTTAGAAGAAATCCAACAAGCAACATTCCTAAAAAGGAGGCAAAAGGTGCATATTATTGGCACAATTAGCAGCTACAAAGTCTGAAAAGTTTGCTATGAAATCCAGTGCCTTCAAAGATGTTTTCCTTTTGTATTCACAAAACACCACTTGAACCAAACATTTAAGAAGACAACAACTGCTCTGTGATATGCAATCAAAGGGTCATACTCTTGCACCTTATAGAGTCCCATTTCCTGATCTCTGAACACCACAGATAATATTTTCTTCCTGAATAAATATGTACAAATTTGTATTCCACCAAGTTTTGTTTTATAAATTTAACAATCCCATAGAGCTTGTTAGATGCAAAGATACTGAGCATGTTAAATCATGTTTGCTTGATCTAGGCAGTGTGCTACATAATAATTGGTTTGTACTGCATATTATGTTGAACTAGCCATGAGGGTTTATTAAATGGAGGTTTATGCAATACACCATGGTTAGGTAAGCTATGATTTAGCATGATGTGGGACTTCAGCCACATTCTGAGAGGAAGTAATTGTGCTAAGTCTAATCATGATAAGCCAAAATATGGTATTATTATTCAGGAAACTATGGCTTGGCAGCATGGTGTGTGAACATACGTTTCTTTTTACTAGAGCCTAATCATCAAAAACTATAAAACAATCATACATAGAATAATAATCTACACCTTTTAATGCTGCTATCACAGGATGAGCTGAATGATAATGATTTTTACACATTTACACAACAGGCTCAACTAGAATACCACAACACCACCCACCAAACTGACCTTGGGCGTTTTGTTTTGATTTGTTTTTTTGTGTATATCTAATTTAGTTTCATAGGCAAACTCAACATCTTTGTTTAGTTTATGGATCAATATTTTGTGTGAACCCATAGTAACTGGGTTAGGGTTAAAACACTAAGTGGGACTCAAAAACTTGAAAAATGAAGTACTTGCTGCATTGTAAATTGAACCATCCCTGGACCCAAAAAATAGTGAGTTTAGAACAAAGGAATAATTAAAATCTTTAAAAAAATATTAATTAATTTAAATAATCTGCAGGTTGCATGCCCATGAAGGATCCCTTACAAAAACGTGTTAGTGAAACAGGCACAGGTTAAAGCGGTAAACTGAAAAAAAATAGTTGATAATTTATTTTTAAAAGGGGATAATCAACTCATTTTTCAAATTATTTAAAGATCAAGATGAATATCTATTTGAGAAATGGAAACATTTTTGTAAATGTTACTTTTTAATTTGTACCCTTAAGACTTAGCATTTATTACTATTTGTTTTAAGATTCCCTATTATAGGAGTTATTTCATCTCAAAACAAAAAAATCAAACAGCAATCCCAAACCACCCAGAGTCACTACCCATTCCTTTGGATAATGAGATGGGGAGCATATAAATTTAATGAATAAATAAAAAATAGTTAAAATTAGTCAACTTTTAAGTGATTTTCCCCGTAATTAAAATATCTTCACTAAGTAATATTATACTTTCCAATTAATTATAGCTTAATTATCTAAATTTGTATCATATGGCAGTTTGACAATGGATTATTTGTTTCAATAACCAATCTAAATGTGGAAAGATACAGCCTATCTAAAAACATACTTACCCAAAAGAGGAGGGAGTGGAGGCAGGCCAGGAAATTTAATTAAGCCCATAATTTTACCACCAATTACAGCAAAAAGATAGAGGAATAAAAATCCAAAGAGGCTCCCACCAGGAAGACTTTCATGGGTTGTAATTGACCAGAATACAGCCCAGATCAATGCTATTGCTACCACTGGAAGAAGAAAAAAATGGAAAACATGTAAGCATATTGAAAATATTTCACAGAATTTCTTCACACATTTATATTAATGTTTAAAGAAATTATTATTTATTCTTTAATTATTTATTACTAAATTGCATCTGAATTATGATTTATAAAATTGAAGAAGCAAATCTGTGCTTCTAAGGCCAGTATATCCAATTTTGCTAAATGTTCTCTTTTGTGGCTATAAAATCTGCACAATCCAGTAAATTTCTTATCAGTCAGACACACAACCAAATGATGGAAACTGGATCATAGACTAATGTAAATTTTATCAAATTGTAATGCTCAAAGTGGCAGAAGTGATTACATGTATGACTGAGGGGTAATTGTGTTAATCATCCCCTATTTCTTGGAATGTTATCTTCATTATAACATTATAACATTATAATTATAACATTATAACATTATAATTAAAAGATCAAATATGGCCCTTGGCCAGAGGCATCCATGGGAAGGGAGTAAAAAGATCAAGATGTGACCATGTGACAGACAAAAAGAGAGGGCAGGACTTCATTCTTATGTGTGCAGATGTCACCTTAAACACTACTCCGATATCCTTGCCTTGGGCCTAGAATACACTGCATGTCTACCCAAGGAAATGAATCAAATTATTAACATAGAAAATTGGGGCAAAGTGGTGTGACTGGTATACTTATTGAATATATTCGGAGGGTCTAAAGGCTGAAGTTCATCTAACAATGATACAAAGGGTGTGGAATAATAATGTGAAATAAGAGGTGTTATTTTGCAAGCTTTGCTTTGGGAAAGGTTGACAATTAGTCCCACCTTTCACCCTCTTGCTTTCATAGTATTGTGCTTATTTTAGAGTTCATAGAACCAATATGTTGTAATGCTCCATCCTCAAATTACAAGAATATATTCTGTTGATTTTCATCTGTCAGATTAGCAATCTTTGCAGAATAGTTGGATAGAGGCAGGGAGCTGCAGAAATGGAATTCCAAGACTATTTGGACTCAGTAGCCTAAATAACCCCTTCTACTCTGTGGAACAGAATGAGACTGAAGAGAGTCTGACTTGTTACGGACCATTTTCACCACCAAGGGAACCAGCATTGTGAACAATCAATACTTTTCTATTGCATAGAATTTACAATTCTAGTCACTCATTAACCCATGAGCAAGTCAGACAGCTAATAGGAAGATAAGACTGAAAAGAAGTGGGTGTGGAAGAAAGAGACTGGAATGATATATTCTATTACTCCTACACTTTTCTGCATGCACCACCCAGCATGAATTGTAAGATGTCCAAAGGGCAAATCATATTTTCTTCAGAGCAATTTTCCAATGTTGACCTATTCTAGAACAGATTAAAATACAAGACATCAATTAAATATGCTCCACAAAAAAGGGGCTTTTTAAAATTCTTTTTTTCCTCACCATTTGTTGCTATTCTGGCAATGATGCCTTGAGGAGGACAAGCACATATTCGTCTTCCTGAACTTTTTAATTCAGCCAGAGGCCCCTGAGCACGTTCCTCGCATCTGTTCAATGGAACTGTTTCTTTTGTTTGTACAATGCTACTGGTGCCTCCAGAATCCAAAACATCCTGAGTACAATCAAGAAATAATATTAGTAACAACCATTTGTCACATTCTAGGTCCTATTTTTTTTCAATTTTCAAAAGTAATGAACTCAGTCAGATTTAATTCTAAGTAAAATTTTGTCTGGAGAAATTTGTTCCATAGTTGAATTCTAATAATGGCACCAAATTGAATTGAACTGAATTGAATTATGTCCAGACAAAAACAGTTGTTGATAAAATATGCTGGTTTATGAAGTCTGTAGGTCTTTTATGACTTTAGTTCTACTCAAATTGTTTATCTGACTTTTATGCTCACTTCTAGTCTATGTTCATACAACAGATAAGTTGTAATCCAATTTCTTTGGAAAGTGATAGATAGAATGCAGTTTTGTGGTTTATAATTGTAATTTAAGAATTTGTCTTGATATAATTTACTTGTCTTGATATAATTTACTTAAACGTGTGATTTGCTTAATGACTGTGATAAAGATGGTCATAATATCATTTAATGACCACAGCAACTGAAATTCCAGTACCTATTGTGGTTGTAAGTTGAGGGCTATGCGTATTAAACTGTTACAATAATGCATATATTACCTCTGAGTAACTCATTACTCAAAAGTAACCCAATCACTACTGTATATAGTCTGGCTTGGTAGTGAGACTGAGGGGAATTCCAGGGTTCCATAGGAAAGTTGAAAAAGCATCCAGGAAAATGGCAGTGTTCGATCATGAGATCATCTAGCCAACATTCCATCTCAAGAAGGGCCCACAAGAAGCATCTAGCAAGCCCAGAAATAAGACTATCAATCTTTTTCCCCACTGTCAATTCCATGAATCTAATATGTAAACAGGTAGCAGTCAATAATTAAAACTGTTTTTGAAGACTTGTAAACTATTAGCCAATAACATGTCCTGAAGCAGCACATTCTATAGGTTGAGTATACATCATATGAAAAAGCATCAGTTTTGCATTTTCTGCTAGGCACTTTTATAGAATAGCCTCTAGTCTAGTATTATGGGATACGGAGAACTTCTCCCTATCAACCATTTTTATGCACCTCAATCATATCTTCTTGTGTCATTTCTCCAAGCTAAACAGTCCCAACCACTGCATCCTATCTTCATAGGGAAGGCATTCAAATTCCTCATCTTCTAGATTATCCTTTCTCCACCTTCCCAGCAACGTAATATTTCTCTTGAGATATGATTACTAGAATATTGTACTGTACATAATATTCTAGATGTAACAATGCCATAGATTTATATGAGGCCATTATTATCAGAACCAGTTTATGGTCAATCTTTTCTAATGATCCAAAGCATAAAATTTGCCTTCTTTAAAAGCACTGCATATTTTTTTACACTTCCAAAGAAACTACACAGAAGTGTTCATGAAGTCATAGAGGTCAAGCTCAACCCTCCCCCCCTTTTCTGCGCAAAATTAATAACAACAGTACATTGGAATGGTCACTGTAGAGTAAACTGGATGGGGAATTTAGTGGTTTAATAATGAGGGATTGTGGGAGTTGTAGTTCAGAAACTCCCATAATAGTTCCATATTTTAGAATGTTCCACTGGATTTCAAGTCCAATATTTATAGAAGATTCACTAGACTGGGGAAGATTGTTATGGATATATGAAAATAACAAAATCACATAGTTATAACAACAGCAACAACAAATACCTGAGTTGCTCCATGCATGGGGATTACATTATTGCTAGCATTTGCAGATAGTGTTGTTGGTTTCCAACTCACTGTCACTGGGTCTTCTGCCATTTTGATCAACCTAACTGAAAAGCAAAAAAAAAAAAAAAAAAAAGGAAAAAACAAGATACCATCTACTTTAAAAAAGATAGCACCTCCAGCAATGAAGTAGCATTCATAGACACATGATCATCATTACAACATCCAATAAGGGCCTACATATGTTAGGTGATCAACATTAATCAAAAGACTATTTTAAATTGATTGATATAATCCCCCAAAATAATACTTTTAAATGGATTCCAATATGAAATTCATCTAAGCACTTTTTCTCCCTCTGTTCTATCCCAGCCTATTGCCGTCCTTGTTAGAGGCACAAGGACCAAACCCCTGCTGATACAATAGGCTGGAAACTTTAAAACAAAACAAAATCCCTTTTATTTGGGTGACAATCCTGTCAATAACACAAACAGCAAACCTCAAGTCCAAAGGAAGGAAATAGTCCACAGGAACACGTTGCAAACAAGATGAACAGACCAGGATTCCAAGAAGCACTTTGCAAACGGTTGCCTTCAGCAACCAGCAACGCCCACAACTCCCCTTTTTATACAGCAGTCCCAGGGTGTTGCCTCTCATTGCCTTCTTTTTTTACTCTCGAGTAGTCGCATAGACTGTTGTTGTTTTTTCCTTGCTACTTGACGACGTCTGCGAGCATCAATCAGCTCATCCAGGTGTGAGCCTTCCGAATCTGACTCCTGCTCCTCACATAGCTGAGCTTCATCAGAAACACGACTGGAGGGGCCAGGCTCTTCATCAAGCCGTGAGTCTTGTAATTCATCAGAGCCTCCCTCTGACCCTGATGGCCCCTCAACAGCCTCCTCCACCTCCTCCTCAGATTCCTCAGACTCAGCTGTTGGGAACACAGGCTGGCACGGAATCACAACACCCTCTTTCTCCCATCCCTCATATATACATATATATATACACATGTACATTGGTCCTCAGAATATATTTGTAAGTTAATTTCTTTTCCCAGTTTTCTACAAGTCTTCCCGCCATGTGCAGAGATAATACAAATTATTTTCAGGAGTGAACCACTGGTTGGGGAATCACATGGCTGAGGATGCAAAGAATGTGAGTATTTGCTCTTACCTTGAGTAGACGTCTATCAAAACTCTTCCTAAGGCCAATTCTAAAGGTTAACCTGTTGAGGATAGTAGATGAGGATTATTTCAACTGATTTGATATTTTTGTTAGGGTTATTTCTGGGTCAGCTTATCCTGAATCACTAGTCACATGAACACATTCTTGATGAAGATGCTGGAACTGGATGCAAAAATGTGACATGGTCACAAGCACCATGACTGTGTAGTGAGTATCTCCATATGTTCAAGCTGACTAACACTGAACTCTGGAAAATGTTCAGAATAGATTTGATTAAAATAACGTTCAATCCTTTCCATATATGAAAGTGTGACTCCCAAAACACAATTATGTACATTTACAACTTGAAACTGAATTACCTTCATTAGCAGTTTCTTTATTATTTCTGATTTTTTACAAAAAAGTACAAAAGTATTTCTCCAAATGCGAGTTTAGTTACTAAAATTATTGCCACATTTACTAATGTTTTGTAGGAACAGTGATCTATCTAAGCCTAGAATTGTTCCTTTTATTTGTACATTGGGGAAAAAAAACTTTTCATCTCATCACAAAGAACAAGGTGGTTTTGTTAGTTGGACTGATAATGTAATTTGCTTTACCAGGTCAAGTGCTAAAACAGGTGTAGAAGTACACAATGGAGTGAGCATTAGTGGCTATTTGTGTAGCATGCAAAGTCAAGAGAACATTTCCTATTTGGTGTGCATGTCAGGAAGAAATGGCTGAAGCTAATATCCTGAAGAGCATGCCTGCTTGATACATGCTAATTACAGCTAATGTAAAATATAGTACACAAGTTTCTAAAAAATATATGAAAAGACAGGCAATGGAAGGCAGATAAAACTTTTGCAAATATACATCAGCTTGTTCATCTGCACCAAGGAAGCTTCAGTGAAGACTTCTACAAAAACAGATGGTTCAGTTTTTGCTTTTAATGTAACAGGCATGACAAGTAACTTGTAGTTCAAACCTAAACTCCAGAGCTGACTGACATGCAGAGGATGATGCAGAGGTGATATCCAATAGCAGAATGGAATTGTAACAATGTAGTGGATTGGAGAGTTGGCTTGTGGTATTAAATAACAATCACAGAAAGATCTGCTAGCTAAAAATCTACTTCTGATGATATTTCTGTTATCACATAAGGTTTAGAACAAAGTATCTTCAACTCACAGAACAGGAACATATTTCCACAAACATTTTAAGAACTTGAATCCTTTGCTTAATTGTGCCTCAACATGGTGCAGTTGTTTAAAATTTTATATCATAGGGATTAAAAAAAAAGAAAGAAACTCCAAGAATGAAGAAATTGAGTATCTGCATGCTAATCTAACCAGCTGGGAAATTCTGGACACAGAATTTTTTTTCAAATCTCCCCCACTTATGATAAATTTGATATTATATATATTGTAGAGTTACAGATATGGTAGAAGATTCCATAATGAAAAAAGTCATTTATACAGTATGTTATAAAGTAGCTAAAAAGCAAATATCAAACAAAAAAGGTAGATAGGACAAAATGCAGTACAGATATTTTTAAGATTTCAAATATGTTGCTTTAAACTATGCTTTTAATAAAAGAGAAAATATGTCAACATAAAATTGCAACAATAGCAGATTAGTAAAAATCTATCTGAGCATTTTTATCTCCATTTTGCAAATATTACTTGGGAGAAGTCAGTATCCTTTATCATTATGGTTGGACATTGCTTTTAGCTAATAACAAATTATATTTTAATGATGTGTACACACACACACACACACACACACACACACACACACATGTATATGTGTATATACATCTTTTAATTTTACAGGTGAGGCTGCCTTCCTAACTTTTTCCACCTGGGGATACTCTGTTGATGCCAAAATAATAATGAAAAGCTGAATCAGTCACTTTGGTGGACAGACTTATTCTAGCTATAAGAAAATCAGGAGCAGATATACAGTATCTTGCCAGTATTGTGAGCTATAGTAATTGTATGGGTACATGTGTAACTATGTTTAACTGTAACTATGCTGTTACTGAAGGTATTGACAAGTTTGCATAGAAATATATTGGTCCCTAAATATTCAGCCACAACTGTACTTCTCTTTAAGGTAAACCTAAGCATTAATCTGCTGGGCAACAGCCAATCAGTTATCTTTGGGAATGTCATTCTTGTAATTGTAGCTGGGTGCTAGAACTTCAATCTATCTGTACTACACTTAAGAATAAACGATGTTGAACTCAGTTATTGGTTTTACAAAAGGTCATGATCTGCCTCAACTGTTTTATTGAATAAATCACATACTTAAGGATAAGCCACAAACCATGGTTTATAAATTACAATGGATGCTTCATGTAATACATTCTAAACCAAACCCAAACAAATTACATCATAGATCAGCACAATGTGAAAAACCAAGCAAAGGCATTCATTCCTAGCCATAATGATGCCAAAATGTGTATTATGTCACAGTGCAAGCTGTGACCACAGGTGTGGATGTGATTTGTGTTGACCAATCCCTGCAATTTTTTTTGCTATTTGCCTGTCTTTTGACCACCTTCTCACCTCTCCTCCCTCTGTAGACATCTATACAAGAAATGGACTTTAGTGCTTAAGAGCCTCATTTTAATTCAAACTTTGCTTCCAAATTAAATCACATTTAGAAAGGAACCTTGACACGGTCACTATCCACACTGGCATAACATTAAATGCTCTTGAACACAAGACACTTCTAGGGAACAGTGTAAAGATCACCCACATTCATTTCATTTGTCATTATGTGCATCTAATGAAGGCCTTGAGGAATGGGCTAGATAGTACTTATTAGAAGATTATCATTGTCACTCAGACTACAAGCATTTGTATCAGTGCTATTCCTAACCTACTTCAAAGCTCCTTTTCTAAAGTGAGAATACTTCATTAGCCTCAAGAAACAGACACAGAAGCAAAAGTTTATAATTAAAAATATTAACCTGATTGTAACTGACAAGCTTTCAATGAATAAATGATGCCCACCAGAGCAGACAAAGAGAGGGTGATTTTTTGGGACAACTGGGGCAGTTAAGACAATAAATATACAAGAGATAGCAAATTACGATACAGGTAATCCTCGATTTACAGCCATTTGTAGTGACAGTTTGAAGTTACAATGGCACTGAAAAAAAGCGACATGATCATTTTTCAAACTTACCAGTACAACCATTACAGCATTTCCATGGTCACGAGATCAAAATTCAAACACTTGGCAACTGGTTCATACTTAGGAAGGTTGCAGGGTCCCAGGTCATGTGATCATATTTTGTGACCTTCTGACCAGTAAAGTCAATGGGGAAGCCAGATTCACTTAGCGACCGTTCTCCTAAATTAACAACTGCAGTGATTCACTTAACAACTGTGGCAAGAAAGGTTGTAACATGGGGCAAAACTCGCTTAACAATCGTCTCGCTTACACACAGAAATTTTGGGCTCAATTGTGGTCGTTAAATCGAGGGTTACCGGTAATCTAGACACTCTTAAAGAAGGTACATCTGAAGTCTTGGACGGCGGGAACTGACAAATATGTCTTCCCACTCGCGAGGAGGGGGCACGGACGAGTCACGTCCCCAACACCTTGCTCTCCATTCTCGGTACTAGATCGATTCACGAGCAAGGATGGAAACAGCGGGACCTCAGTAAGCAGTTCAGTGATGCACCACTGTCAGTGTGTCTGCCCGGTCCGGATAGCAAGAAAAGTTCTGAGATTAAAACGTACCTAGTCTCAACAGTTCCCGGAGAGCGACGGATCCTTCCAGAGATTACAACGGAGGCGGAGGCTGATCCCCTGGCTGTCCGCCTTTGTCAAGAATAGATGAGCCGTCCCGACTGACAAGCCATCCAAGCCGGGCGGGTGAAAAACGCAGCCGCAGGTTGCAGCGTAACTACTTGGCGCCGCTGCCTCCTAACCCTTCGCCTGGTTCCGCGGTCCGAGGTCGCGCTGCCGATATTAATAACGCTCCCCTCCCTTCTGTGTGGCATAGAGAGGAGGAGCGGCTGGGAAGAGCCTCTGCTGGCGAGGAAAACATTAGCTGTACGGGCCATCGCGGCAGCCCGGGCCAAGAGGGAGATTTCCCTCACCCCGGTTAAAGGAGACCCGTTTTCGGTTTTCCAAAGCCCACCGATCCGCCCGCAGCAGGAAAAATGGGAGACTCCCGGCGGATTGTGTCATTTTAGATCACGTGGTTTCGTGGGCGCCAGCCAACGTGTAGCTCCGCGAGGCGAGGGGGGTTGAGAACCGAAAAAGAAATTATTGTACCCGAGACGAGGAAAAGCAGATGAGGAAAAGCGCAACGAGAATACCCACATGGCGTTCTCAGACAAGCCCGCACGGCGTGGTTTGTTGCATAAACCACCATCACTGAGTGGGCAGTGGTCATACGGTAGCCATACAGTACATGGATCTGTATACATCATGGTAGCCACGATCCAAGCCAAAATCAAAGAGTCATATTATCGTTTTGCATAGTGTCAAGCTGCTACAATGCAAATATAAGCTGTGATGGAAATAGAGATGACTACTGCATCTGTATTATTTCATTTGTAAAGATGCTTAGTGTCTTTTACTTCTGATTTGTTATTGCTGGGGATCTGCTACCAAAAAACGTGGGCTTGATGTTTGTGCCTGTTAATTTTCCTACATCTGGACTGGACACAAATAGAGTATAAGCCAGTGCAGCTTAAGTATAAACTTCAAAATGTTTTTCATACTTAAGGTTGAAGTATGTAGGCCATGAACATAACATCCTATACAGCCAGCACAGTCCATTAAAACCACCTTGTTACTAGTAATGAAAAGATGGAAACAGCTGCAGTGGGCAAAGCTTGAGAACTGTAAATAAATCAAAATATTCTTCTGATTTTATATCATTAATCCTGATCCTGCTGCCAAGGAAAAGCCCTGGAAGGACAAAAACATGATCTGATCTCAAAGTATCCTTGCCAGATTAAAGCATCCCTTGCTACAGATGCCCTGTGTGTCCTAGGGTTCTCTAGCTAATTGTTTTTTGAAAGTCTGAATTTGTATTATATAGCTATTCATTTAGCTTAAATGAATCAGGCACACCCCCCCAGAGTAAACTGTTGCATCCTTTGTTAAACTGCACTTCTCTATACATGCTTGTCAGTCTGTCCTTTGTGTCTGTAACATAAAGTCTGTCCATCATTTTTTCTCCTAATTCTGCTAGAGAATGTATCTATTTTGCTCCCTTTGTTTATTCTACTTTATGTTGTTGAAATTCCTGGTACCTATTGTCTTCTTAAAATTCACCTTGTTATTGTCAAAACATTTGTTCAGTGCACAGTGAATTCTTGACTCCTTTTCTTCGCTGTTATGATTATATGATTATATAATTATGATTATGGTCAGAATAGTCCATGAGAGAGTATTAGAGAGTAGCATACTAACATGTGTCTAATAATTTGTCTTTGAAAACTTATGTTAAGGAAACAAATCTTTATTTTAAATTAATTTATCCACTTCTAAGAGGAAATAGTGATGCCCCAGAATTGTGCATAATCAGCAGAAGGCAGGCATGGATGATATGGGAAGGCAAAGTGAAAATTTATCCCATTACCCAAAATAAAAAAAAAACTTGTATTAATCCTTCCATAAGTATGATTGAATACTCTGAAATTGATTTAAACACTATAATTATATTACCATGTTCCCCAAATGTGCGCCTATATTCTGACTGTTCACCTCCTTCAATTTTTGTATTTTTTTTGTATTTATCGTAAAACATTGCTGTGTACCTGTATGGCTATTGTAAGCAGAGAGAAAGGCATTATGGTTGCTAGCCATTTAAAAATAAAAAGTGAAATCTAGGTGAATATTCCAACACTGACGTTTTGCAACTGAAATAATCTTGGACTTGAAAGAAGCAAAAAGAAAAGGTTGATAAATATTTTTCACAGTTCAGAGAGCTCTTGTGACTGGCAGCATCTGAATGATCTTGTCTGATCTTAGAAACAAAATACCACCTAAGGAATACTATGGCTATAGGCTAAACTTGGAAGTAAAAAACCCTGTCACACATCCTAAATTATGACAGTGGCAAATCATCTGAAAAACAGTACAGAAATGACCAAGTCATCAAAAGTCAAATGTACTGAGGGAAACTACCTTATTTTCATTATGAAGTAGTAAATCTTTTCTTTCTTTTCTTTCTTTCTTTCTTTCTTTCTTTTTCTTTCTTTCTTTCTTTCTTTCTTTCTTTCTTTCTTTCTTTCTTTCTTTCTTTCTTTCTTTCTTTCTCTTTTTTCTCTCTCTCTCTTTCTTTCTTTTCTGCCTTTATTATCTTGATTAAAAAAATCAAGGGGGCTAATATATCTAACAGTCCTTTCTCTTTCTATTTTGCCCACAACAAAACCCTGATGGGTCAGTTGGGCTGACAAAGAATGATTGGCCCAAAGTCATCCAGCCATCTTTCATGCCTAAGGTAGAACCGACAGTCTCCTGGTTTCTAGCCTGGTGCCTTAAGCCAGGGGTCCCCAACCCCCGGTCCGTGGACTGGTACCCGGCCGCGGTATGCCAGCAACTAGTCCGCACAAACAAGGAAAGCCCCATCTGCGGGATGCAGGCAGCCACAAAACAACGCACTCTCCGGTCCGCAGAAAAACCTCTCTCCACAGAACTGGTTCCCTGGCGCCCAAATGTTTGGGGATCTCTACCTTAAGCACTAGATCAAACTGGCTCTCTACACCAAACTGCCAGTCCAACAATAGAAGAACTGACTCAAATGAAGTTGGACACGACAACTGCTTAACAAATGAGCAATAAATCCATTGTATGAACAGTCTTTTAGAAATTGATGGATTAGCTGACATCAAATACTTAACAAATTGTATGAATTTTTATTATAGTAATTAATTTGACATGATTGTTAGATGTGCATATAGCTTGTCCTTTTTATCTTCTGGAATACTGAGAACACTAATTTGCAGGTAGAATGTCTGCAGAAGCTGGTCACATACTCCATCCACCATCAATGATGCATTCATTGCCAGTCATGTATGCTGACTGAAATTTAAGGAGAAAAAGAAATAATTTAGAAAATAAAAACAAACATGGCATTCAAGTGATAAATAGCACATAGAAATAAAGGTTAAATATTAAAATGTAATTAATTTGATTTCTAATAAAATACAGGTAGTCCTCGACTTATGACTACAATGAGCCCAAAATTTCCATTGTTAAGTGAGACATTTGTTAAGTGAGTTTTGCCCCATTTTACGACCTTTTTTGCCACAGTTAAGTGAATCACTGCAGTTGATAAGTTATAACCTGGTTATTAAGTGAATCTGGCTTCTCTATTGACTTTGCTTGTAGAAGGTCACAAAAGGTGATCACATGACCTTGGGACACAGCAACGGTCGTAAATCTGAACGGTCGTAAATCTGCCGAGCATCTGAATTTTGATCATATGATCATGGGGAATGCTGCAAAGGTCATAACTGAAAAATGGTCATAAATCACATTTTCAGTGCTGTTGTAACTTTGAACAGTCACTAAATGAACTGTTGTAAGTCGAGGACTATCTACAGAAGGAAACACTAATAAGATTAAATCCACACATTGATAATGTGGTTTCGAACCTAGTAATGAACTACAGCATCTTTGTAGCATCACCAGACCATCATTGATGTATTGTCTGTCTTCATTACTTTTACTTTACTCAACTTTAACAGATGTACAGATCTCTATGAAATGACCACTGCAGGTTATGGCAACAAATGTTCAGTTTGTTGCATCACTTACACCAAGCATGTTTTATTGCTATATGAATCCAATCAGTTGAGATTAAACAAACCATGGTTTAGTATGTATAAACTCCAGCTTCAAGAGATTGATTACTTTAACATCTTGGGGTCTGCAAATTAAAAGATTCAAGTAATCACAACTAGACTGATTCAGGATATCCTTAGATGAGATGCCCTTCAAGAACATTTCCAGATACATGGTTCCTACGTCTTCTAGGTGATCTATTCCTTTTTGCTTCCAATATAAGAGAGTTTAGTACTTAGATTCTGATTATATTTTTATTTTAATTGTATATTTTCCATCTTTTTAGGTGATTTTTGCAAGAAACAACTTTAACTCTGAGGGGTTCTTTGTGCTCTCTGGGCTTCGTTGTTTTCTTGCAGACATTTCATTACCAAACTAGGTAACATCATCAGTGTTAGTAAGCAGTGGGGTTGATCTCAGTTTATATTCTAGTGGAGGGGTCCCTAACCCCTGGTCTGTGGACTGGCACCGGGCTGCAGCATGCCAGAAACTGGGCAGCGCAAACAAGCAAAGCCCCATCCGTGGGATGCAGGCAGTACATGAAACCCACGCCCCCTCCTGTCTGCAGAAAAACCACTCTCCACAGAACCAGTCCCTGGTGTTCAAAAGGTTGGGGGCCTCTGTTCTAGTGGCTTGCCCTATTAGTGTTGGTGGGGTGGTATTAGAGGTTATTTGATTGGACTGTTTGCTGTTGGCTTGTTTGGCAGTTCCTTGATTGGGGTATTGTTTACTTGTTTGTTAGTCTGATGTTAATCCTGGAATTAATCTATGCTCATCTGGGTGCTGATTGCTGATGGAATGGTGTTTGGGTCTTTTTGTTCCCTTTTTGGCTTGTTGACTGTCTATTTTGCATACTATTTTGCATACTAGATTAAAATTAAATTATTAAAAGGGATTGAGACTGGAAGGCAGAGGCAGAGAACTCAGTTTCAACACCTAATTGGGGGGGGGAAGGTCAACACATTTGTCCCTTCAAGCTTTTTTTTTTCTTTATTGAAGAAATGTGGGTTTCTGGGGGAGGGAAGCGGTTAAGCAAGGGAAAGGTTTGGGAAACTCGTCATAAAGCTGGCACCTTTGCATGCAGGTTCCTCAAAGCCTAGGATAGTTTTGTAGTCTCCTGAGGCCAGCTGATGAGGGCAGAAAGTTCCGAAAGCCGCCACCTTTTCTTCAAGGAATTGTTGGAGCGCAGAGCTTTCTGGCTGCTTTCAGAAAGCATGGGAGACATGTGTTAAGCGCTGTGGGGTCCTGTCAGGGCAGGTTGGCAGGTTGGCAGGTTGGGAGGAAACCTGTGGTTGGTTGTAAGGGCAAATGACTGCAGGGGCACTGCAGCTGCTGTAGGTTTGAAGCAGGGTCACATGTAGCTTTTGGGAGGGAGGGTCTGTCGTAGCTGGCTATTAAGTGTCCCATTGTATCTCGAGGACTATCTGCATAGAGTGGGTACATAGCACAAGCTTCACATACCTTTGTCAGAGAAATTAAGTTTACTTTAGGTACAGTAAAAGTTGCAGTAACAGGGTAAAGATGCTGAATAGATGCTTCATCAGAGAAGAGCAGATGAATTAGGAAGTGTTTCTCAACCTTGACAATTTTAAGGCATGTGGACTTCAACTCCCAGAATTCCACAGCCAGCATTGCTGGCTGTGGAATTCTGGGAGTTGAAGTCCGCATGCCTTAAAATTGTCAAGGTTGAGAAACACTGAGTTAGGGGGTTGACAAGATATGCTAATAAAGTGATCAAATGTCAAATTTGTGTTCAAGTTGGCAATTATAACCACTGTTGGTCATGTATTGAAACCAAGGTGGAAATGATGGCATGTTCTAGAATGTTCCAGATCATTCCAGGTAGTTTGAAACAGTCCAATCAAAGCGAAGGGAAACGACCAATCAGAAAAAGAAAATGATCTCAGCAGCATGGATCTTGAGGGTACAAAAACTGGGCTTTTGCTGTCAAGTTTCAAGGGTCCTCCTCATCACCAGTTGCTGTGACTTGAGTCCAACCTTTGAAAATTTCCCTGCACTCGCTTCTCTTCATGTTCATCTGGAACTTTAATCAAACTAGTATTTAATGAAAATCTATAAATGGCATTTGAAATCTCCTAAAGAAATTAAGATAAGCTTTGACCATCTTGTACTGTAATTTTGAAATGATTTTCACTTTGCTTCTATAAATGCTTATTTTAAATAAAAGAGGAAGTTAATTTTCACTGAGCCTCAGTATTCTGTTCTTCGTCATAAAGTCATCTGTGGGAAAAAGTTCCTAGGGATCTATTTAGAAATATAAAAGGAAGTGAAATAAATTATGTTGATAATAGATAACATTTTCTTTTACCTCTGTTTCCCTATTCATACAGTTCTTTCTTATAAAACCAAACTGGCTTGGGATATAAACTGAGGTTTGATCCAATGCCTGATATAAACTTGGTGTAGTGGTTAAGGTGCTGGCCTAGAAACCAGGAGACTGTGAGTTCTAGTCATGCCTTTGGCATGAAAACCAATTGACTTTTGGGCCAGTTCACCTCACAGGGTTTTTGTTATAGGGAAAATGGAAAGAGTATTGGTATGTACACTGCCATGAAAAAAAGGATGATATAAAAATCTAAAAAAAAAGTGGAGTGGGGTTTTTTTGGGTAGCTTCAAGTCAGTGTTGACTCTTGGCAACTACCTGAACTAGTTCCTGCCGTTTTCTTGGCAAGGTATTTTGGAAGCGGTTTGCCATTTCCTGATTCTTTGGGCTGAGAGAGTGACTGGTTTATGGTAAGCCATTGGCTTTGTGCCTAAGACAAGACTAGAACTCATGGTCTCCTGATTACTAACCTAATGCCTTAACCACACATCCTAATTGTCTCTCTATATATTTCTTTTATTTATTTATCGAATTTTTAAACTGCCTATCTCCCTCACAGAAGAGCTCTGGGTGATGTACAATAAAATATTAAAATATAAAAATACATAAAAGTTTAAAATTTAAATGAAGGAAAGATATTTAAAACACATATTAAAAATTAACTGAAAGGTGACCGGATTGCTCTCAAGGTGGCAACCAGCCCCATGGTTATGTTATCCTCTGGGCTCCCCATGCAAGGCCGCAGAGGCATGCTTTCACAAGGCCAGGAAGGTGGGAACCTGTCTCATCTCCGGGAGGAGGGAGAATGTTCCACAGGGCAAGGACAATGACAGAGGAGGCTGTCTCCCTGAACCCCATCAATTGAAATCATTTGATTAACAGGGTCTGCAACATTCCTTTGCTGTCTTGACAGTGTGGGATGGGGAGATATAATGGGACAGAAACAGTTCCATAGGTAGTCTGACCCTTTACCATGTAGGTCATAACCAACCCCTTGAATTGGATCTGGAAGCAAATTGGCACTCAATGCAGTTTGTGAAGAAAAAGTGTTACATGCATCCTTCTTTGGGCGTCCACAATTGCCTACGTGGCCACATTCTATACCAGCAGAAGTACGGTATTGACACAATTTACCAAGAGGGTGATAAAAACTGCTGGGCTAGTAATTCCTGAAACTAGCCAGAAGCACAACACAGAAAACAAATATGCCCAAGTATGTTACATACATTCTGTATCCTTATGCAGAACAATAAGAATAATAAGAGTTTGGAAACTTCCCCCAAATGCATAACAATCCTGAAGACTGTTGAGGGTTTTTAACTGCACTTGTTTACATATTTAGCAATCAACCTCTTCACTCTTAAATTGCTTCTGGCAATTTTTGTCAAACTGGACAAATGTTCACAAATAAATGTACAGAAACAGAGTTTATGCCGATATGGTAGACTCCATACATACTTCCAGTCAAGGGATCATCCAGTTTAAAACACATAATAAAAGACTGTAAGCCACACAAAAGAGAGCATTAAAGGATTCATTACAGCAATTAATTTGCTGATTCCACCTTCTTACAGAGATTGGTTTTGGCTTGTCTGAACAATGAAGCATCACTGACAGAGTGTCATATGCCATCAGCAATATGGGCGGGGCACATCAAAAGCAACACAGCTTTGAGTCATTATCACTATGGCCATTGGTTATGACTTCAAGATATCTAAACTGATCAACCAGCTGAAAACTGTTAAAACACCTAGAGCTGTCTCCATTTCCACTGGGTGGGCTAAATAAATCTTGACTGGTAAGGTCCAATCTTGACATCTAGTTGACAGCTCAACTAGAACTCCAAATGACTGGGACCAGCAATATTTATTGCTATTTTTAAGAAAATTAACAGAGACCACCCAAATGGTAAAATCTCTGGCAAACATCTGCACCTGGAGCTGTTACACTAGTGAGACTCAAAACGTATCCTGCCAGAGGAACAAGCGGGTTTTAAAGCAGATAGAACTGTAGAATTGATCAGTGCCTCATATTTAAAGCTGTTTAGCATTTTGGATTTAAGGCACAAAATTGGTTTAGTGCACTGACAGCCACAAATTCTTTAGAATGTAGCGTATGATAAAGGAGTTGCCAACCAGATTTTGAAATGAGCAGCAAGCTACAGGCCACAAAGGGCAAGTCCTGATTGGCTGATGATTCTCTGCAAATAGGGCAGAGTTGGGGGTAGACAGGGATAGAACTGCCAACAAGGATCTGAGAAGACCCCTCTGCAGGAAAACCACAGCCATTGCCTTAAGAGAGTAGGAAAGTGTATTGTGGATGTACATTGAAACTTCAGGCAGGCAGAAAAGCATTAGGAAGCTTCAATCAGAGACCTAGAGAACATAGCTAGTTATCATTTATTCATTCTGTGTTACTATTGAGCCTAGTAGCCAATGGCAACAAGTGGAATTCGGAGAACTTTCTCTGTTTCATTGTGATGGACTGGGTTGGAAAGCATTGAAAAAAATATTTGAAGGAAATACTACTTGGTTTCACTAAGAAAATAGTTTCATGTTTAAGGAACTCCATTTGCCAGTTGAATCTGACTTATCCCCTTATATAATTAAACAACATGTAGTTTTTGTCATAAAGTTGTTTTTAATGGGTGTTGAAATCCTATACATAAAGCTCCAAATATTGTAATGCCACCTTGGTTGGTTATGGAATGTAGCCATATAATGTAAAATTTTACAGATGAACCATTTTGCATTTCAGATAGATTTAGACTGTCAAATGTTAAAATACTTTTTACCAATTGAAATACACAGTGCAGTTGGTACCAGAATTAAAACTACTATTTGACTAAAGAATACACCCCCTTTCTTTAATAAACCATTTTGCACGGTATTTATTGTGGCAATAAATATGTGCATGACATCTTTCCAGTGGCACATTTACCACGCATAGCTTGATTTATGCTTCAAGGAAATAAGGGCTGAAGTTCAGTATAAGTATAATATCCCTTACAGCACAT
Source organism: Protobothrops mucrosquamatus (assembly GCF_001527695.2). NCBI lineage: Eukaryota > Metazoa > Chordata > Lepidosauria > Squamata > Viperidae > Protobothrops > Protobothrops mucrosquamatus. The sequence goes on from NW_015386300.1 coordinate 1,115,229, forward strand.
GATGTTTCTTTAATATAATTCTTGAACATATACTTTTTTTAACCTTCTAAATATGGAACTGTTCTCATATTTTTATTTATTGAACATATTTGCAATTATCTACATACTTAGATCTCATCTTATGGCTGTAATTAAGTCTGGAATTATAGTGATAAATCACTGAGTGATTAAATGAGTCACCATATGACCATTTCCAATTGTATGACCTTTTTTGTGATAGTCTTTAAGTGAACCTGGTGGTTGTTAAGCAAATGTGGTGGTTGCTAAGCAAATACATTTTATCCAATGATCATTTTTTTGCATGGAAACCATCAAGAAAACCGTAAAAAATTGTGGTCGTGTGACCATGGGACACTTCAAACAGCCATAAAGGTGGGCTGGTTGCCTAACACCTATAATGTTATGTGATTATTGAGAGCAGCCATCAGAAGTTCAAAATTGGGTCACAGGTACCTTTTGGGGATCTGTCGTAAAGAATGGTGACTAAGCAACCTGTCACTAAGCAAGAATTACCTATAAAAATATCATTTATACATTTTATATCTTTCTTCTTCTAAAATCCCCATTTTAGCAACAATTTCTTAAACAACAGGAAGGTTCTATTTCAAACAACATATGGCTGATCCAAGTAACTTACTTCATCAGAAGCCAGATATACAAAGAGGTGGGCAATTTCCTCAGCGGTAGCCAATCTGCCCATCTTCTGCCTGGCGAGAAAATCTTTTAGTGCCTAGGAGGGGAAAAATGATATTGGAAGTAAATATTCAGCCCCAGAGTTAGGTTGTTTCTGATTTTTCATTGTCAGAGGTGACAGATCAGCATTCTAACACTCCCTACAAAGGATTTGATGAGTGTCAAAGTCTTATGTTGTTTCCAAGATATTATTCAAAAAAAGTAGGACACCTACAAAATCTAGAAGGCAAATTAACAAAGTTTAATTATGGTAAAATATTGCATGGAACATTTGGTATGTTTGTTCTTTGGTTAAAAGATTAAAAAATATCAACTTTTGAAATAATTTGCTAGCTGAAATAGCATAGAAAATAACAGTTGCATCCTTCAAAATTCAAGATATATTTACTTTAAACATTTTCCAGCTGTCTTTCTGAAACATCTTTTCAAGCATGTAATACTGTACATCAATACTGCACAGATAAATACTGCAAGATCTAAAAAGTACCCGTATACAATGTTATCACCAGGCACAGCAATAAATAATTAGCATAACCAATGAAACCCACATAAATTAAAAACTTATTTAAATGGAACAGGTCTCTAGGTGCTTGTTCTGTATATCCATAAAGACTAAAAGGGCCAATCATACATCCTTTGACACTTTAAAAGTTATCTAGCTTATTTTGGCACTAGAAGGAAGATGTGCCATTAGCACAGCCCCTTAAGAAAACTGTAGTAATGATTTGCTGAGCTTTTCATGATACCTCAAAGTCAGCTTACTGAAGCAGCCACTTCATTCTAATGGTGCGGTTACTCTAGTAGGACTCCATGAGGTCCTACAACAGAAGAAGACATCTCTACCGCCATCAAAGTACAGAAATCTGATCTCGGTTGAAGATAGAACTATTACAAACATGCTGTAATTCTGTAACTATATGGAATAGTAGCTCAAGCAAATTAATTATTTTTTTCCTTTATACCAGGAAGAGCGCTGTTACCTTCCCACCAAAGTGGTACCTATTTATCAACTTGCATTTGTATGCTTTCGAGCTACTAGGTTGGCTAGATGGGGCAAAGATGGGAGCTCACACCATTGCGTGGAACTTGTGTCTTGAACCTGGGCTGCTGGCTTTCCAGCTGACAAGCCCAGCTTCTTAACCACCGGGCCACCCAACAGCGCCCTGTGATGTCATGCTGGCCGCATGACCATGGAAATGTCTTCGGACAGTGTAGGGTCAATGGCCTTGAAATGGAGATGAGCACCACCCTGTACAGTCAGCAACAACTAGCGGAATAAAATCCGCAAGGACTCCCTTTACCTTTTTTTATACCATGAAAAGCAGCACACACATTCCCCTTTGCTGTGGTCTTCCTGACCTCCTCTTCTTTGGCCACTGAAAGACTGATTGTCAACTCATCAACAGCAATGACCTATATACTTGGCTTATTAGATAACTCTGGAAGGAAATACCGGGAAGAGTCTAAACTCGATGTCTGTGTGAAGTTTCATTTCTTTATTATGTTTTGTATGTTACCAAATACATGTAGGCTCATGGCGGCTTATAATTAGGTATATAATTAAGGAAAACATTTTAATTGTCCTATTTATCTTTCCAATTTGCACTTTGTTTGCCTTTTCAAATGTCCCACTGGATGGTGTCTTTGCATAGGAACTTTCCAGCAAAACTTCCTGCAAATATTTCGGAAACAGGTCTTATAGAACTAACTGCTATATATGTGTTCCTTCATTGTGCACTTGCATATTATAATAAAATGCATTATATACCTGTTCTGGATTAGGTCTTGCTTGGATTCTTTCCCTCAGAGAAGGAGTGTCAACGGTGCCTATAAAACACATGCAAACCTTAAATTAAAAATGACACCATGCAGTTCATGAACAAAGGTGGGTCCTTTTCTAATTAGACTCTTAACTAAATAAAAAAAGTACTTAGTACTATAAATCAAATGTAGCTGATACATTGTAAGCACATAATCTCTTAGATAGTAAAGTTCTTCAACTTTGAGCTACAGTTTGAATTCTTTTGCACAATTCTGAAGGGCAAAACCCCCAAAATAGAGATTGTAGAATATTACATACCAGGACAAACACAGTTGCATCTGATTCCTTTTTCAATGAAGTCAGTAGCTACAGACTTGGTGAGACCAATAACTGCTGCTTTTGAAGTACTATAGACACATCTGTTGGGAATCCCTGAAGGAGAAAGGATTAGCAATCAAGGTACGTAACAAAAGCATATGAAAAAAGATCACTTTCATTCAGTATTGGCCCCCATCTCCATAATGGCTCTTTTGAATAGTCTTGATTTGCTCCAGACTTCTGTTTGGTTATTTTTTACAAGGAGTATTTTGTAGATGGGCCAATTCTCTGCTTTATACACATTCCTGAATTTTGATTGTATGGACACATTCCTGTTTGTTTTCTCCCTTTTCCTCCTTTTTGGGAGGGAAACATACAGTACATGTTAGCTAAGTCTTTGTTGTCCATCTTTTTCAGCATATATATTGACTCCCTTTCATGCCAGCTGGAACCAGTTGTTATCAGCCACTAACCTTTGATACTGGATGCCACAGAAGACATGTTGATAATGTTACCGGATTTCTGCTCAAGCATCTGTTCAAAAATTGAAATGTTATATCCTGTAATGTTTTAAGTGTCTTATTTAAAAAACTGATTTACAAGTAGAGATTTAAAAGTACTATGTAATCTGAAGAATGAGTTGTTTTCATGTGCAAGAATCACAGAAGGCACAACAAATATTTGACAGAAATGCACGCTTTTCAGTTTGGTATACCCTGCAATATTCAACTACAAATTACATAATTCTCAGCCAGCATTTTGGTTGAGAATTATGAGGTCTGTAGTTGAAAATATATGAGATTCCAAGTTCAGAATGACTATCCTATATGCTTTTGGCCTAATCCCATAAGCCTTTGTGCCAACAATCACACACTTTTCGATTTCAGCTTCTACTGGCTCCAGCCACCATGGCCAAGTGTAACACATTATAAGATTTGTAGACTGAAAATATGAAAGGTATCAGCTGCTTCTGCCTTACAGGATTATTATAACGATTCCAGATATCCTTCCAAAGTACCAAGGTTTTCTACCTCTATAACAGATAACACATATTAGGTGGCTTGAGAACTTGTCAACTTCCAAATTTCTTTTCATCTTACTCAGTTGCTCTACAGATGTGAGAAGTCTCAATCTTACCTTAGGCAAGAATGTTTTGATCATGAGATACATGCTACGAACATTGACTTCCATTGTGTAGGCCCAGTCTTCTTCCTCACAGTCCAAAATAGTCCCATGATGAACAAAACTATAGCAGAAGACACAATTGTTTTGTTTTACTTTCCGAAGCACATAAACTGTCAAGTGACAGGATAAAACTATAAATTAAAGATTCAGGACAAGGCCTAGTATGCTGAAATCATGACTATTGTTTCGATACTACAAAGATGATGAGTTTGCACAATATGTGTGATCCACAAAGTAGACAATCACATTTAAATCTTTTGAGAAATAAATTTGTATGTATTGGCAAACACACTGGCACAAAATTGGAACTGCAGAGATATCATGGTCTCTAATATACATATAATTAATTACAGGAGGATACCTAATTGCACACAGGATGCTTTGGACTATGGCAGTAAGGAAGGGTTTGATATTTTCTTTTCCTTTGCTATTAATCAAACTGACACTTGTGCTTATTTTTAGGAAGGTTGCTGTGAACTTTGAGGTGACATTTCAATTCAATGTCTTTTAATGATGCACCCACTGAAAGTGAATCAATATCCAGGAATGCTTCATTAGACTTCCATGCCATCTTGATCAAAGAGTCTAAGATACACAGGAGCAAAAGACCCATGAAGCAAACTGATCCACTTCAATGTGGCAGTTCAAAGCAGATCAACCTTTCCAAATCAAAGTGCTGCTTCAAATCAGATGAATTCAATAACCCAAACTGAAGCAACATCTGGAGTGGAATTGCAGACAGTCAATCAGCACAATGTGTTCAGTGTTATAATATGAAAGGCAAGTCACCTCCATGAGGGATTCTCAGAGCAGTCAAGTACAGTATATGAAGATATGACTCACAGTAGATGGCTTGGATAACCCAATGCTTTTGCACTACCAGAAGCAAGTGTAGAATATTATATCCATATTTTTATTATAATATTAATATAATGTTAAAAGGTTAGTGCCCATCTGATAAGCAGAATCAAGATTATAGTAGATGGAATCAACTTGCTGTTGCTCATTTACCCTGCATTGCCAAATCATCTTTGATTCAGATTATTAATAACCTAAGTGGAAACAAAAGTCTGATTTCAGAAAGGAGAAAGATTAGAAAAAGAGTTAAAAATCTGGCAACATTTTACCCTGCAATATTGCACAAAACATCGATTCTCTTCAGCTCCTTGGCCAGCTTTTCAATTTGCTCTTTCTTGGTGACATCGAGCACCTGGATCTGAATGCCTGTTAAAAGAGATCCACACAATCTATGCTGTGATGAGTATGTGTGGTGTTCTCAAAATTAAAAAAGCAGCCATATTACAAAGGTGAAAATGGGGAGCCATACAAGAAAAGAGACCATACAGTACTTCCAAAAACAAAAGCCTTTCACGAGTTCAACGTCCATTCAAAGGAGAAAACATTTTGGCCCATGTCATCTTAGCAAGGCAAAGTCCGAGAAGAAGGAGACAGAGAGAACCAATTAAAATAACCTGCTGCCTGAGAGTACCCACTTGATTTTCCTCTTGCAGAACCAGCAAGATTCCTAAGGATGGTTCAAAAATGCGGAACATGCGAAGTGACCTGTTTCTCTTTCTCTCTCCCAAAAGAGGACAACAGCCGGGAGATGTCATTCCCGCCCTCTACCATCTACAACCAAGGTGTTTGCTTTATCTAATGAAAGAGAATTCATGGGGGCAGGTATGTTCTGGAGAGATAAGAACTGGGATCAGCCTTTGCAGACCTATTCCTACTTGGTAGTCACATGTTCAGGCAAGCTCCTGAAGCAAGAAAAAAAAAGATGTCTTTTGACATCAGCACCCTGCACGATATTGGAATGAATGAATGAATGAATGAATGAATGAATGAATGGAGGTAGAACAGAACTGTCCATACTTCCTAATCACATGGAGTAGCTCTGCACAGAGAAGCCAAATGCTACTGATGCTGGTTCTCCTTCTTGGAATTATGAATAGCACCTTATAAGCTTTAGTCTGACATAGTCCTCAACATTCATTTGTGGAAAATTTTCTTTTACATGGATCTATCTCTTTATGAGATCGTCTACATGTGATACAGATAGACCTCAGCTTACAACCATTCATTTAGCAGCCACTCGAAGTTACAATGGCACTGAGAAAAAGTTACTTATGATTGGTCTTTGCACACTGCAACATCTCCACAGTCATGTGATCAAAATTTAGGCACTTGGCAACTGGCATATATTTATGATAGTTGCCGCCACCCAGGGTTATGTATTAGCATTTGCCACCTTCCCAGCTGACCTCCAACAAGCAAAACCAGTTAGACAAATTGGATTCACTTAATGACCACATGACTCAACCACCATGGCATCACTCAATGGAAATTCTGCACCCAACCATGATCAAACGTCAACTACCTGTGTCAGCTTCTTTGAAAGCATACACAAAACATCATAAATGTTAACGTTGCTCTGTTCGCAATAACAAGTTTACATTATTAATGTTTCAGTTACAAATTATTTCTGTTTGCTGAGTAACGTTTTATGTTCCAGCAGTTATAACCCGGAATCACAGATACCACATTTATATCTTCCACTGAATCACTGAATAATTTTCTGATTGACTTGGAAAATGTGCAACTGAAAATCAAATACAGAAAAAATTGGACCACAGCTGCCTGAATAAAGTTTTTTGATAATAACACTGATGAGAGAATAGGATATTAAACTTAAATTCAGTTGAAGTCAGCTCTGAGTCCATTCAGTTTAACTACTCTGAAACTTTCTTGATCTAGGAAAGTAATTTCTAGAGAAATCAGAGGCAAATGAAGAAAGATTCATAGTAGAGATACAGCTGACCTATATAGCTGAAAGCAAGCCTTGGCAACATTGCTAAATAAGCACAAGATTGGAAACTTACACTGAAATGATCTAATGGAATGAAGAAAACCTGAACTTGGCCTCATAATTCTAAACAAATGACATCTGACAATTGCTGAGACCTAGGACTTTGGGAGAGTCATTTATGACAGCCTTCTCCAATCTAGGTATCCAATCTTCTCCATCTACTATCCAAATATTTGGGCTTCAACTCCCAGAATTCCCAGCCAGCATAACCTCTGCTGAGACAAGTAGGATACCACATCCACACATCTGGAATGTGCCAGGAGAGAGCAGAATACCCTCACACCTTTTGACAACTGCTTTATGATTTGCTCATTTATCCTCTCAAGATAGCCCTCCCATGAGCAGAAGCTGCCAGAGGTTCTTATCTGCATGGCAGCCTTCTGTGTAGGCCACAATCTTGCTGCTTATTAGAGCTTTAAGAGAGAGGAGATAGTAAATGTGAAGGCCATAGTAGTTCCCTTGCTTTCTCTGCTGATTGCTTTGCCCATTGCCCAGAGTTACCTTGAATCCTGAGGTTTTACCCTGAATTCACTACCTCATACAATATGAGAAATGGCAACTGGTACTTACTACAGATAAGTCATAGGGATAAAATGTAACAGACTTGTTTTTCTACTTGCCTTCTGTAGGTGGTGGCCTGGAGATGGGACCACCACAAGAATGAGGGATCACATAATATACTTTGCTAAGCTCTGGTTCTAAGTAATTCAAAGAATACCTGGATAACTTTCCAGTTCTCGAAGTTTGGACTCATTGATATCTGTAGCAATAACTTGAGCTCCTTCTTTTGCAAAAGCCTTTAAAAACAAAAATGTACATATATGTTCATTTTCACAAACTATAGCCATACAGATAAAAACAGCACATTATTTTTCTTTTGTTTTTAATAGCAGTTATGTTTATTTTAAATTGTTATTATCATGTTCTTCTGTGCATTACTCTGGGTTCCACTGGAAAAATGGCTAGCAACCAACAACAGTAACAATAATATAACAATAGTACCACCATTAAAGATTACAGCAATTACCAAGAATTATACCTACAAAATTGGTTAGGAGCTAAATTCTTCCAGAGATATTCTGGCAACTCTGAAACTACTGTTTCTGATATATGTTCTGAAATACCAGAGCATCTTCACAGACAGTGAAAAGTTCTGAAATTCTGAAAAAATGATTTGCTGAAAAAAATCATGTCGTCTGCAAATCATCCTGTAAACTAACAATCTACTTAAGAAAAATGAGTTTTCATATCAAATGAAAAGATTTATTATACTTTAATTTTTATATTCAGAAGGCAAACCAAAATATATTGGTTGCAAAAAAATGCATGATATACTAAAATCAGGTGTGAGGCCCCAGATGTGAGAAGGGTGCTCTCTCCTGGTTGTGCTAACAACTGTTGAGTGTGACATCTTCCTTGGTTACTGTGTATTTTAATCTTTGTATTTATGATGGGAATTGTTTTTAATTTAAGATTTCTTGCCATCCAGAATTACTTGTTGAGATGGGCAGTCACAGAAATAGAATATTTGCAGGATGCTGACGGTTTGCAAAAATTAGAAAAATGCACAAGAAAAAAACCCCTTAAAATTTGTCCTCCTAATCACTATTTAGTGGGGGGGATTTAAAAAAAAGTGAAACTTGGGAGTAGGAATGGAATGGATTTTCTGGAAGAAGCTGTAGATGGCTAGCTAGCTCCTGGATTTTTATTGCAAATCCCAGCTAAATATATTTCAAATATTGTTACTTACATAATACTATTTATTTTAAAGATTCATGCAAGTTTCTTTCTAGACAGGGAAATGGAATATGTATAAATGGAACAAACCAAGATAATAATATTTTCCTCTGTGTAAGATGCCCGGTTTTTAAAATTAGGACTGACTTTTTATCTTGCATGCTTTTATATTATTATGGTTTATTACACAGTCAGTCAAATGTTCAGATTTTGAATTTTTATCCACCTTTAGAATCCTTCCCAAGGATCTGAGATAGGCAGATGTTGGTGCTTTGTGGTGTTAGAGGCATCGTCGCAGGATGTAAGCTGTTCTGAGTAAAGCTGCTTTTTGCAATTATTATTTGTTCAATTTCCATCTCAGTAAATGACTCTGTGTATACTCTAAAGCTGGCTCTTAAAATCTACTTTTTATAGTTACGATTTTTTTATGCCTGTAGTAGCATGAAATACCCACCTCTTAAATAAAAGAACACAAACACATACAGAATACATTTACTTTCAAAATGAGTGAACTTACAAATGTTACATCATTTGTAACAACTCTAGATGAAGATTACTTCTGGTCCTATATATGGACAGGTGCACAGTTTTATATTTGCAATAATATTAAAGTGATTTGCCACTGCTTTCTTCTGAGACTCATTTTTTTAATTTGGATTCCCTTGGCCAAGGATTTCCTTGGCCAAGGAAATTTTGCCCAAGGTTTTCCTGGGAGTCTCCCATCCAAGAAATAACCATGTCTGATCCTATTTAGCTTTTTCAAGATCAGCCAAGGTCATGAAATGTTGGCATCTGATTGTGATGAAACATCTGCAGCATGATATTATTCTGATAATATTAAATCCTTTCTCTTCAGGTTTTTATTTTCACCACTTCCTCCAGCACATAGCCTTTAGCTCCCACACTTAAAGGGAAGGTACTTTTGTACCTGAAACTTATAAAATCATGTGCATGATGATATTCAATAAATAATTATGCACTTACTTTAGCCACAGCTTGGCCAATTCCTTGGGCTGCAGCAGAGAGTAGTATTACCTTCCCCTGAAGCCGCCCCATTTTAGAAGCCGCTCCAATCAATTGCAGGGGCTTATGGGTTGGTCTTGATTACAGCTGCAAGGTAACATATGTTCATTATATTTCCATTTATATAGTAGCCCAATAGATCCCCCTGCTTCTTTTGCACTTGTTACAGTTATAAAGCTGATTTTAGAACATAATTTACAGATTTATTAGAGAGATACTATGCCATAGTAACTACGGTAAGGAAGTTGTCAACTTCCTCATTATACAATCCAGATCTTCATTTATCTGCACATTATATGAAGTTTTTGAGTCCCAGAGTGGGTTACTTAAGTATCTAAATGCATAGCTTATTCTTTTTCATATGAAGCAGATCAGTCCACTGTTTAATTTGTAGTTATCTCCAAAAACCCTTTTATGCTGATATTTGATTTTTGTATTTGGCAAGGAAGTTTAAAGTGGGGTTTCTAACAAATAATAACATGCTGGCTGGGAAATTCTAGGAGTTGAAAGCCATACATTTTAAAGCTGATAAACATGCTCTGAAGGGTTTGTACTTGACCTGAGACTTTGAAAAGGGAACAAAAAGAAATATGTCTTTTCCATTGGTATTCCCTCAGAAGCAAAACTGAACACAGATAATGTATATCAGTGGTTCTCAACCTTTTCTTTACCATTGTCTCCCGTTTAAATATCTTTTGTGGCCTGGATAATGGCCACGGACTATCAAGATTCAAGATTTAAATCATAGCATTTCTTCAAGCCTTTGCAAACACCCTGGGACAACATTGCGGTCCCTGGGGGTTTGTGGACAACAGGTTAAGAACTACTGATGTATATTATACATAACTGTGACATGCATCATTATGGCATGTTAGTCTTCCTGACTGAAAGCAACTTTTCAAATACTTGTAGCAGTTATTCAGCTAAGAAGAAAGGATGAGGATTTATTAGTTCAAAGAATGAGGCACTACAGATAAACTGTTAATGAAATTATTTTTCATAACAAAGAAACATCTATTTCTCTTAAATTCTGTCTCTGGTTTTAAAAGAACAAAGCTATTTCCTATCCTAGAGAGGGAATGACTGGACTTACACCTTTGCATCATATGACAATTCATATGAGAATTTTGCTTTTGCTTCAGGTACCTCATTATTTTGTGAATACTGTACTGGCTTACTTTACAAAATCACTACCGTATATTCCGGCGTATAAGACGACTGGGCGTATAAGACGACCCCCAACTTTTCCAGTTAAAATATAGAGTTTGGGCTATACTCACCGTATAAGACTACCCCTGTTCCAACGCACACCAAATAAAAATTAAAAAACATCAGATTTGATTTCAATATGGTAATTTTAATTCAAATGCTTATGACATGCAGGTACT
>NW_015386300.1:1127107-1148343 GCF_001527695.2 Protobothrops mucrosquamatus
GGAGGCCGCGGCGGCGCCTACCTCCTGCGCCCGTCAGCTGGCGACCCCCGGACCTGCGCCCGTCGGCCGGAACGTCAGGCAACGCTTTGGCCGGTGCGGAGGGCGAAGCGGAGGCCGCTGCAGCGCCGAACTCCTGCGCCCGTCAGCTGGCGACCCCCGGACCTGCGCCCGTCAGCTGGGAGGTCTGGAGACGGAGCAGACTGGCGTGGAGGGCGATGGGGAAGCGGTGGCTCGGCGGGCGGGGTCCTGCCTGCGCGCGAATGTCAGGCCCACCCGCCCCATCTGTAAAAGAAAAAGTCTTCCGCCCAAGCATAACACAGAGGCTTGAGACACGGAGGCGCGGGACGCGGTGCGGCGGGAGGCGGCAGGACGGGGGGAGGGGTTACCTGCATCCTGCCAGCCGAACTCTGGAAGCCTGCCTGAATACCCGTATTTTCCGGCGTATAAGACGACTGGGCGTATAAGACGACCCCCGACTTTTGAGAAGATTTTCAGGGTTTAGAAAGTCGTCTTATACGCCGGAAAATACGGTAATTAAAGACATTGAAAAACTTTAATGAATCAATATTTATAAAATAAAAATATTAACTCTCTCAAATGCTTGAGTTCACATATCCCAGGACCAGCCAAGAAATGTAAAATAATGTGGCAATATTTTCTGAAACAATCTTCTCCAATATGATTTTCTCCACACTTCCACTCTCATAAATCCTTAAAAGAATGATTATAGGAATGGAAATATGACGGCACCGGGCTGAAGCAAGCTGAACAAAACTAGTACTAAAGTTTCATGCTAATTCTGCTTAGTCAGCCTTCTTTAGCTTATGAATCAGCAGACACAGTAAACTGGACTGGACTGAATAGAGCACAGTTTGGTTAACAGTGAGAAAATGTGTTGAGCAAACACAGCTATAAATTGCTTGCATTTTGCTTGCCCCTTTAAAAGAGCACATGGGAATTTAAATATCTACTAGTCTTTAATGACGTGAGGCAATTCACTATGGAGCTTAATCTTTGGGGACCTTTCTCATAAGACTGGAAACAAGGTTTCCATCAGCTCTTCGGAGAAAACACGTAGTTTAGGCATAAGGAAGTATGGGTGAAGCTGTTTGCTTTGGCTTCCAATATCTTACATGGCAAAGCCTAATGCAATTCAAACGTCTTTCTTCCTCAGGCGGTACAAAAAATACTCTGCAAAACCGAAATTACTCTCGCATGCTTCTCATAGAGTTTCTTTGCACTAAAAAACACAACATGAATGCAAAGGAGAAACTCACCGCAGGAATCCAGCAAGGACTTTCACCAGGAGGCGGGCTTCTTTTTTCTGAAGCATGGTGGGATTTGTAGTGAAGAAGGTGGCAGATTATTTTAGCGTTCCCGCACGGTAGAGTTTATACTGCCATCTAGTGACGTGCTGATTTCAAACTATTTGGCTGCATCAAAGTTACTTGTTTGCAGAAAGCTGTTGGTTAATGAAAGTGGGAAAGATGTGGATAGCTGAGAGTGAACCTCACCCCTCATGCAGAAATGAACTAGGACGCCAGTTTTTAAGAACGTCATTCCCATTTTCTCCATCCAGCCTTTTTCAAACTGTTATACTCTTGCTATAGGATGTTAGACCGGAGTTCCCAGACAGTAAGAATCCTGCTAGGAATTCTTGACAGTTGAAAAAATTAGAAGATGCAGTTTATCATGGCACTGATATGTTCCCATGTCACTAGGGTAACATACCTGTTTCCTTATATGTAAATAATGTTTCCTTCGCCCCCCCTTTTTTTGCATTACCAAGAGTGCTATTCCTCCTGATTTTCACAATAGCAACCTTCCAGCAATGTTTCTCAATCTTGCAACTTGAAGCCATGTGCACATCCGTTCCCAGAATTCCCTGGCTGGAATTGCAGTACTGTAATATTTTTATTCCTTACCAAGTCCCTTCTTTATTCCGAGCTGGGATAAAGAAAAGACCAGGGATGACAGCAAACTATTGAAGACCTAACTGAAAAGGCCCAGGTTATATACATTACAATCAGCCCTCATGCTAGACCTCTCTAAATTTTCTGGGAATACATTTATCTAAGGAAAAGCTATGTATACCTTATCTCACTTACTTAGGGTAAGCTACTTTCAAGGCCTGTCAAGAGTAAGGCGACCACCTAATCCTAAACAAAACAAAATGAGGCATGGTTTCCGAGCCTTAATAAAGAGGGTAAATGTGCAAATAGAATATTCTTTCTAAACATTCTAACAGTAGTCTGACATATTACAGGCAGTCTTGACTTGACAATTAGGTACAACATTTCTGTTGTTAACAAGGCAGTTAAGTGAGTCATGCCCAATTTAATCACCTTTTTTTGCTATGGTTAAGGGAATCACTATGGTTATTAAGTTAATCACATGGCCATTAAGTGAATCTGGCTTCCCCAATTGACTTTGATTGTCAGTTAGCTGGGAAGGTCACAAATGGCAATCACATGATTTTGGGATGCTGCAACTGTTAATATGTGCCCGTTGCCAAGCACCTGAATTTTGGCCACGGGGTGTGTGTGTGTGTGTTGCATTGATTATAAGTGCAAGGACCAGGTGTAAGTCACTTTTTCCAGTCCCATTTGAACTTTGAATGGTTATTAAATGAATGGTTATAAGTATTATGACCCAGGTGGTCAAGGCAAGGCAGGCCTCTTGAGATTCCTTTATTTCTCTTAACAAATGTTTCAGCCAATGGTCCTCCAACAACCAGTAAGGCTCCACCCTCAGACTCCCAAACACAGCCCCAATAGTACAAAGGAAGCCCACAGAGGAGGAGTATGCTCACAGGGCAAAGTCCAGGGTTCCAAGTCCCATCCACCAGGCAGGGTCCAGGCACAATAAAAGGACAGTCCTCAGGACAAGAAACAGGTCACAGAAAAGAAGCAGTTCCAATGCCCCAGTGAAGCAAAGGGCAAACATGGCCATCAGAGAAGGGTGAGGTCCAAAACAAAATGTGAAGAGCAAGCTTCAAAGTGAGGCAAGGCAAACAGCAACAGGCACAAGTAAAAGCTGGAGGCATGTAAGCCAAAGCAAACAATTGTTCCTGGAAAAGACTACCCCCCCCTTCTCCTTAAGATACTCCCCTCCAGGTGTTCCGTGTGAGGAGGGGTGAGGCGACCTCCTCCCGAATAGCCTTGCAGCCCTTCTCTGTGCTTGCCTACGCTCCACTCTCCGTGCCCTTGGATCGAGTGGAGGAGGTAGCTCTTCCTCATCAGAGGGGATCTGCTGCTTATCAGCACCACTGCCTGTCAGCAACTGATCCTCCCCGTGTCTGTGCAGGCAGGCAGCTCTCATCTGGTCGACCACCTCCAATGCCTGAGAGGCCCCTAGGCCTCATCATCAGCCATTGGCATGCCTTCCCTGTCGGACGGTTCCAGCTCCAACTTTCTTCTCCTCCTCTGAACCAGCCTCTGAGGGGGGCCATGACAATAAGTTGAGAGCTACTTGTATAGCAAGAATACAGCAATCTGAAGAAGACTGAATGAAGAAAATGAAAATGACATTCTTAAAGGATCTGAGTTCAGTTCTGGAAGTGAAGCCCATACCTCTTCAAGTGGTCAAGGTTGACAAACACTGCTCTAATACAACTTTCTAGTCATGGTTGATTCTTGCCAGACTGTTGGTATGATAGAGAATATTTTGCACTGCACTTGCAGCTTATTTTTTCTGTTCTTGGTCTATGGAAAATTCTGGATTTCCCCAGAGGTCACCCATTTAATCTTGTTTAGCTTTCTAGATCAGCTATTGTCAGATGCTGGCACCTAGTTGGACAAAAAATTCTTACTGGTTTATTTATTAACTTTAGATCATCTGGCTCCAGATGAACCTGGTGATATACAATTAAAAATAAGGGAAAACCATAAAAACAAGCTGAAAGGAACCATGCATGTCTGGAAAACAATATGCAATATTGAAAAGAATCCTAACTACTAAGAGGAGCACAGCCTCTACTGTAGCCCCAGGCCTGGGAGAATAGCCAGATTTTCAAAGACTTTTAGAATCTCATCAGGGTGGGAGCTGTATGGCTATATTATCAAATAATAGTATTTCTGTGGATTCCAGAAATCCTTAAAAGTCCTACTCTGATTTTAAGATCAGCAAGAGAGGCCCTTCATACAATATCCTTGTTCTCAGAAGTCCAATGATTGAGCATGTACAAAATAATAATAATAATAATAATAATAATAATAATAATAATAATAATAATAATAATAATAATAAAGTTGGAAGGGACCTTGGAGGTCATCTAGTCCAACCCCCTGCTCAGGCAGGAAACCCTATACCATTTTGGACAAATGGCTGTCCAGTTTCTTCTTAAAAACTTCCAGTGTTGGAGCATTCACCGCTTCTGGAGGCAGGTTGTTCCACTGGTTAATTGTTCTAACTGTTAGGACGGTTCTCCTTAGTTCTAGGTTGCTTCTCTCCTTGCTTAGTTTCCACCCGTTGCTTCTTGTTCTGCCTTCAGGCGCCTTGGAAAATAGCTTGACTCCCTCTTCTTTGTGGCAGCCCCTGAGATATTGGAACACAGCTATCATGTCCCCCCTCGTCCTTCTCTTCATTAAACTAGACATACCCAATTCCAGCAACCGTTCCTTATATGTTTTAGCCTCCAGTCCCCTAATCATCTTTGTTGCTCTTCTCTGTACTCTTTCTAGAGTCTTAACATATTTTTTCTTTGCATTGTTCCTAAGTTATGGAATCCTATTCCCTTGGTTGTTGTGGTTTTGGCACATGGTTCTTCTACCTTTAGAAGATCTTCTAGGCTTTAACAGTCAATTATTTTTTTATCCCTGTAAACTCAGCTAAGTGACATCATCTAGCCAATTTTGCATTATCTCAAAAAGCTAAGAAGACTGCTTCTGGTGGGTACATAAAATAAGAAAATAAATTAATGAACAACATTCCTAAATCTCACGGAATCCACTGGATCAGAACTCCCAGCAGAGATGTTAACGCGACATCTAGAAACTATAGAATTCCCACGTATACAACTAAATATGGATCTGCTAGGTAGATGACACATTTGTCACTATAAAAAAGGAACAACTAGAGAAGACACATGAAATAACATTCTTCAAAGGAATAAAATTCACAAGGGAAGATACAGTAAACAACCCCCCAAAAAGAAACTATCAAGAAAACAACACTCTCACCAACATTGACAGGTCAAAACACTGTATAAACAGAGAGCAAACCCCATTCTAGTACCGAAAAAGTTATCTAGTTGAGTAATGAAACATTTGCAAGAAAACAACTAAGCTCAGAGAGCACTAAGGATTCCATACTCCTAACCTGTCTATCCAGTGAAATGTCTGCTTAAGATTTTGAGTCTACTGTTCATATTTTATCAAGATTATTTCAGCTATAGTCATGATCAGGCAGTTTTCATTTTTTGGGGGGGCATATTGATGCATATGTATCATTGCACATATAGACATCTGAGAAATGTTACCAGCTGGGGAGATCTAATAACACTGACCTTATTTGGATTTTGGGAGAATTCTAGAAATCAAATAGAAAGTATTTAAATTGAGATCTAATTTGGCTTTGGTCAAATAGGAAGTATAGACTTCATTTTACAAAAGCAAATAAACAAACCCACTTATAATCAAACAAACTGAAAATTACACTGCTAACCAGTAGAAATATTTATGTAAAGGTATTTTATTTATTTATGCGTTTAAAAATACAGTACAAAATGAGTTTTCTAATGGATACACCAAATAAAAGTAAGAAACACATATGAGCATGATGGAACGTATGTTCAAAGACCATCCGTTTTATCTTGCCAGAAGAGGAAAAATGAAGTGGCATCTGCCGGTCTTGCCCAGCATCTATGAAAGAATCTGACTGTCACTGAGTCTTACAATTAGAAACATTTCCTTTATCGTCTGATGAAAGCCAGTGTTTAAAGTCGTTTTCTTCGGATTCTGTTCTGCCAGATCTTGTGTCTGTTAGAAAGAAGAGTTGGTAATTAAGTTAATAAAAATAACTACGAATATCTGAGTAGCTCAATATAACTACAAGAGAATAGGTTAAATTAGAGATGATAGATGTTTGGAACCCTTCCATTTTTAAAACATCACACTGTTAATTCTCATGAGTTTGAGATTATTAACCATATTAGGTGAGCAGATTACTTAAATCACGTGGTAGCACACTACTTCCTGGGTATGTAATTTGCTAAATGGCAAATTAAACTGTGGCTCTCTCAGACCTACTACTACATTCGTGTCAAGAGCACCAAAGTACTTTTGGGTTGAAAGGATTGAACGGTGATGGTGATATCACCGTTCCTGGGAAACACCCTGTTGGGGGCTCTTTTCATGTCCCTGTTAAGTTTCCCATGAAAGTGATACCTATTTGTCTACTCACGGTCACCCGCTTTCAAACTGCTGGGTCGGCAGGAGCCAGAGCATGTGACAAGAGCTCAACCCATCTCGCAGTAACAACTGGGTCTCGAATGTGAGCCTGTCGATTGTCAGCCCAGCATCCTAACCGTCTCCTAAGTTGTTCAGGAGAACTATGACAATCCGATCTTACTATATGCAAGAACTGTCTTGTGCTGTATGTTTTTCCTATTGCTTTCTATCGTTACATGAGGTTATCATGTAGGTACATCAGTTATCAAGTGAGGGATTGCTGGAAAGGACAGCCTCTAAACATGTAAAAACTCAGTGCCTTATTTCATAAAATCATAAACTCTTGGCTATCTCATGCAGTGAACAAACAATAACTATCCTATGATTTTCTGATTTTTTTTTTAACCACTGGTCATTACATTTTGTAGGATTTTTTTTTTTTTGCAATCCATAGAAAAAGCAAATGGATCAGAAATCTACCCTTCCAAAACAAGCTGGTAAACACAGCAGTTTTTTGTGTGATCACAACACAGCCTTACTCTAAAACAGGACCTTTGTCTTAGCATCTAAGAATGTGTTATGCTGCTACTTACTGGCAGTAACACCTAAGCGTGAGTTATCAAAGAAATTTGCTTGGCTGTTCGATGGCATCAACTGTGGTGTGTCCAAAGGCAAAATTGGCTGCGTGGAGCGCTCCCTGCAGGGAGAGGCTGGCAATGCCAAAAGAGATGAAGTTGACACTTTCCTTGGAGATTTGGTTTTATGCTCCTCAGCTGTGTCTCCCAAGGCACGCTCCTTCTTCTTCATAGCTCGCTCCTTCCATTTCTTAATTTCTTCTTTCAAGGAAAGCCCATTTCTTAAAACATATATTAGATATATTTAATCACCTGGTGCCCAGATATTTTTTTTCCTTATTCTGCAGAGCCTGTCCATTTTCTTTTTCTAAGAAATGCTTACACTTGGCTTTTTGCCAGACTTGCATGCTTGTCCTTTTGTTATCCATGCATTCATGACTTATAACAAGATGGGCAACCTGTGACCCCCCCAAACTCCCTTTTGTGATCTTTGGTGCAGGCCCTTGGCATAATTGTTAAAACTTGGTAGAATAATTTCCCACTATTGACCCACTATTGACCTATGACCACAACTGAGCCCCAAATTTCTAGTGCTAAGCAAGAATGTTATGTGAATTTTGTCCCATTTTACGATCTTTCTTGCCACAGTTGTTAACTAAATCACTGCAGTGGTTAAGTTAGTAATGTGGTTGTGAAGTGAATCTGACTTGGCTTGTGAGACGGTCGCAAAAGACCCTGGGAACATTGCAACCATTATAAATAGGAATCAGTTGCCAGGTGTCTGAATTTTTATCATGTGACCCTGGGGATGCTGAACAGCTGTAAGTGCGAAAAATGCTAAGTCACTTATTTCAGTGCTGTTGTAACTTCAAATGGCCACTAAATGAACTGTTGTAAGTTGAGGTCTAGTGTAGTCCTTGACTTGCGACCACAATTGAGCCCAACATTTCCACTACTAAGCAAGACAATTGTTAAGTGAGTTTTTGTAACCTTCCCTGCCAGTTTTAAGTGAATCTGGCTTCCCCATTGATGTTGGTTTGCAGAAGATCGGAAAACAGGATCCCATGACCTGGAACACTGCAACCATCATAAATATGTACCAGTTGCCAAGTGTCCAAATTTTGATCCCGTGACAACAGGGATGCTGCAACGGTCGTGTACAAACCTTTCATAAGTCACTTTTTTCAGTGCCATTGTAACTTTAAATGGTCACTCAACAAATGGTTGCAAGTCAAGGACTACCTGTAATGAGGATTTCATTCTAAGTCCTAATACATATATATATATATATTTAAAAAAGAATTGCACCCCCAACGCTCAGAAGAAATGGGAAAATGTAACTCTTGCCCATTCTGAAACAAGTCAATCTACTGCAATCTTCAGCCGCTTAAGTTTAGCTACCAGCCAGCAAAAGATTGTCTACTTAGAAATTTAACTTCCTGTTTTCAGGATATGGATAGCTGGCAAGTAAGAAACGTGATCCCAGGAAAAGCCATTATGAATTAGATCATGAATTTGGGGCAAATATTGTTTTTTGCTGGAAACTTTTAATTTTTTTTCCAAACTCCCCAGGGCTTACTAAACACTAATTACGATGCGATCCTAAAAAAAGTGATGGTCCTCACTCACAGGCACCAATGTACCCACAGACATTTTCCTTGGCATCATCCAATGCTAGCTTTAATGGATGAACCTCACCAGAAGACATCCAAAACATCAGCTTTCTAAATGTGAACACTAAAAAAAAACACCAAGTTTTTTTTTCTCCTGAAAGTCAACAGTTCATTTGCTGGTGCAAAACAACCCCAAAAATGTGATAAAACTGGGAAGCATGCCAAAGCTAATCACCAGCTCCACAATATACTGTAGTTTACGAAGCCCTCTATGTTTGGATCTTGCCAGGCCAATATCTTCAAATGTGTGGACAGCTTAATCAACTTTTAGATAAATTTACTTGTTCTGTGTGAAAAATCCATACACGTACAATCATTGTAAGCTATGTTTCCAGGTGAAATATGATGACTTACGTCAACAGTAGCTCGTGTTCTTTCTTGAGTTGAGCGTATTCCTTTTCCAGCTTTGCATGCTCAGATTTTAATACTAGCATATGGGTATTCTGTACAATTCCACTACCGCCACCACAAGTAATTGGTAGAGATGGCTGAGGAATGTTAGACATTACTGAAAATGAAAAGATCCAGCACTGTAAGCCTTTTGCCAATGACAATATTACCACCCAAACGTCACAGTGTTTTTTCAAAATCACCTCATTTCATTACATGGTATAATTTGGGACCACACATTCAAGAAACAGTGGTTTAGGGTGAAGGTTTTATCACAGGATTGGAGGCTTCCAACTTTTATGATTGTAAATGACTGAGGTGATTAAAAGGAGCTAGCACTAATGGAAATTTATCAACATAAATATATTCAAGTAGGACTTTGTCAAAATAACCCTGAAAATATTTCTTAGCACTTTTGGAACACATGAAAGAATGTGCTTGAAAGATGAAAATGTTTTCCTGTTTGACTATCGTTTGTTTAATGCTGTTCCTTAAACGCCTATTTCATACAGCCAGGAGACAGCACTCTGGTTTGTATTTACCTGTTACATCCTGTTCTTGTTGTGCTTTACGAAGTTCTTCTTTCAACTTTCTTAATTGCTCTTCCCGATGATCTGCCAGAGCTTTGGCATTTGCCATTCTAGAACAGTGAAAATTCAGTTTTAAATGAAATTATTAATGATCTTAGTCTACAATTAGTTTTTGTAAAAACAAATAAGGTTGAATTCAGCTACAAATTTTCTAAAAGCCTTGTTGACAATCTAAGATTATTCCAGTACCATAATATATGTTGGAAAAATTACTATCTATTCATCCATCTGTCAATTCTGGATCCACAATACGCTCAAGAGTTCATGTTTCATTTGATTTGATTTTTATTTTTAAATAGAAGAGACCAATTTTTTTCCCTGATTCAAATACAAACATTGTTTCTAGATTTGTCTCCTCTATGAATTCTTAAAAAAATAAATAGTGTTCTGTTTTAAGATGGGCTCAGTTAAAGACTACAATAGGCTAAAGAGGCAGACACAAGAGTGGCAAAACATTTCAAATTTGAAACAGCTATTGCTGCAGCTGATGACCTGATTATGTAAAACATATGTCGACTAGTTGCTGATTGTCAGTGTGTGTTTTTGAGCCGAAACTTAAGTACTAGAATTCACCTTTAACAGCCTGAAACTGTTTGGATCCAAATTATTTGAAGGACCACCTTGACTTATACCTGTGAACATGATCAGAGAGGCCTTATTTATGTACCTGTCTACAAACAATAATTGGACAATGAGTAAAAGACATGGGGCCTTTGTTGCATTGGCCCAGGAGATTACATCCTAACTAGTTACATCCTAACTAGATCCTACTTTTATAAAGATCCATGCAAACTCCAAAGATTGGCCTGATTGCCTGGTTATAGTTAGGATATTTAATTTTAGACCCTGATGCTTCTGAATGGCTGACAAAAAGTAAAACATACAATTTATATATTTAAAATAGAAATAGAAATTAGAACCTTATAATTGGATGCCCCAAAACAACCATGGCTCAAAAGTGTGTTCAAGCAGAATAGATTCATTTTGTTTACATAAAAATAAGTAGGATTGGGCTATGCGTACTTCCTGCAAGTGTGGGGTGAGGAATGTTTCAAAGAGTTGAGGCAATATCAAAATGTCTGGTTGCCTGGTCCACAGCACATGTAGCTTGTTAGTTAGGACTTTAGTAAGATTCCTGCACAAAGGACTTGTTTTGTTTTCAATCCTCTAGTATAACTGAATGATTGTGAATGGAGGATGCAGAACAATTTGGGACTATAAATAATTGTTAAATCATAGAAGCATAATTCTTCTCTTAAGCTGTTCCCGCACTCTTGAACAGGTAAGCCCTAAGCACTTGATTACCAGAAAGTGATCTGCAAAGGTCTCTACTTAGTGGCTCAGGTTCAGAAATTAAAACAAACCCTTAAAACAGCCGAGATCTTGTGACATTTGGAAAGTTCTATCTTGAAATTTCAGGTGAGAAGACCAAAATCATGAAAAAATATAGGCATTATTGCTATTTTTTTAAAAAAAAAAAAAAACTTGAAATCCTATAGATGTCATCTCAAGGGACCTCTCCAGGATGCCAAGAGGTATTGGATTAATGCTTCTTGCTTTAGGTAGTGGTCTGTCTAAACATGGAGTCTATTACTCTATAGAATTGCCTTTTTCAATGAAATGGAACTTACTCTCGATCAAACAATTTGGATTGCTTCATTCTTGTCATATCAGCTTTAGCAAGCTGAGTTTTCAGATCTTCAATTTCCTCTTTATATAATCCAACACCTTTATCCACCTGGGCCTAGTAAGAAAACAAAACATGATCTCTTGAGAATGGGAAAACAACAGTTATATATTTCCAAGTGCCCAATATGCCATTAAGTTTAGAAAATGAAATCATTTTTACAAATTAATCAACTTTTTTTTAGTAAGAACACTACATTTTTCTTCAGATTAAAGTAATGATGTTAGGACCATTTTCAAATGAAGGTTTGGATCCAGCAAGAGAGCAGTTAGCATCCTGTCAAATCACTTGGTGCCATAATTGATCTGCAGGAAATTGTGCTTCCATGGTTTTGTTTGACAAATAACTGAACTGCATAAAAATGCTAGAGAATGCTAGAGAACAGATCAAAGTTGTAGAGGATTTTAATTTTCTTTAAGGAGGAGTGGTGTTTAGCCTCAAAGAGCTAGGCAGGGCAAGACTGGAAGGAAGCATAGCACTGTGAGCTGATGGTTCCTTTTGTGCAAACTTGCCTTCCAATGTCCAGCAACCCAGAACAACATTGTGTGAGTTTTATACGAGAATTGCAGAGAGGAAGTTTGAGGGTGTGAGGCATTTGTGTGAATCGCATGAATCTAAAAATGATTTTGAACATTTTTACATGTGTGAATCGCATGAATCTAAAAATGATTTTGAACAATGTTTTACTCCCAACATGAAACATCAAAGCAAAGATATCACTTATGTTAATGCACACAGTACCTTGAGTGTTTCTCTCTCGCTTAATGCATTTCTTAAGCAATTTTCTTTTTCCTCTAATGCGGTTTGAAGCCTGACGACTTCGCTCCTGGAAGCTCTCACTTTAAGTTTCATTTCTAGTGTGACTATTATTTTCTCCTTTTCCTGGAGATTTTTTCTTCCTTCATTTATTATGCTCTCCAGTTCTTGGATTTTCAACTGTAGATTCTTTGAACAAAAGAAGTTTGTTATTGGAAGATGGAACAGCTCTTCCAGATTCTCTTTTCTAAGGTGGAGAAAATGTTTAGCTGTTATTGGTGATAAGGGGAGACCCTGAAACCTGCAGAGCTCCAGTAAATGGATCTGAAGCTCTGAAGATCAATCACAATAACGCCAATATTTTGAATGCTGGGTTCTTTATAAGAAAAGTGTGGCCTGAAAAACAGACCATTTCTACTAGAATAGTTAGAGCTGCAGCATCAAAAAAGAGAATGAATATAAGAAAAACGAAAGTACACTTCCTCATTTGTAGAAGGTAACTCAGTGCCACTTCATGCATCTATTGGGAAAACACCTCTTTCTTTGTGTTTTCACATGGCAGAAATTAACAACATCGTATTTCCAGCCACCATAGATTTAAAAGCATCGTTCTGTAGATTTTTAAAAAAACAAACTGTCATGATTTGTCAAAGTCTGCCACACTGATGACCCAAATTTTCTACCGTCTGCCCTCTTCAACTAGAAAAGTTGGATAAAACTAATATACTGTCAGGAAACCTGTTTAAGAATTAGAATGGATTTGGAAACATCACATATCTAGGAAAGCAGAGACTAAATAGAAATTTAATAAATGGCATACTAGGAAAAGTTGCATAGAAAAGAACTAAGCATTAATCAAATTAGACAAATGAAGAGACATCAGACTAAGGTGCCAAATAGGAGTTTAACAAAATCACACCTTTGAATCTTGTTCTGTTGCATTCAGTTTATATCCTAGCTTATGGTCTTCTTCTTCTAGTTTCTTATTAGCAACACCACAGGATTTTTGCTCTTTCTTTAACATATCTAACTGCAGAATCAATTCCTTTGTTTCTTTTCTACATGCTTCCAGGGTAGCATCAATGTCTCTGCAGTAGTTGGCGTTTATGGCTTCCAGCTCCAATCTAACTTGAAAATAGGGCTGTAATATAAAGGGAGTAACAAATGTTGGGGCAGGTATGTTACATTGTTATCTCTTACATAGAGAAATTCAATTACATCAGAAGTCAGTTTCTATAAACTCATCAACATGTCCAATAGTCCAAGTTACTTTGGATTATTAAGCTATAAGAAACACACAACTACATGTACAGCATTATCTCCATGCCCACCCTTAACAAGACACAAACAATAATATTGTACTACACATTTTAAACCTGCATTTCATACCTGAGCTTTGGGCTGTAGGAGTTGATTAATGGACCGAAACCTTTCAATATTTTGCTTTATTGTTGCCTCAAAGCCTTGCAAATCAAAATGATCTGAGCATTGTTCCAAATACTGTTCCATCTCTATGTTCTCACGTTCCAACTCTTGTAATGTAACTTCTGTGCCACTGAGTTCTTCTTCCATTTCAGAAACTTCTTTTGAAATTTGCTGTGCAAAGAAATACATAAAAATGAGCCGGTTTGTCAAGACATACTGTGATTTATTTTTTGTCTACTGTGCAGCATAGTAATTGAGAAGAAATTTATGCAGAAACCTCTTAACAAAGATACAATATTAACCCTTCTAGCTCACTAAGCACTGAACGGAAACCTTTAATCTGATTTATCTTCCCACCTGTGCACAGTACATCATAGCAGGAATGAAATATCAACAGATAAATTATTTTCTTCCTACAAGTCTTAATTGGACATGCCAAGGAGTGGCTTTGGAAAATGTTCTACCTTGAATTACAGCCTCTAGGAAAAACTCTTAAGTCTGGTTTAGTATTTCTTCTGCTGTGCCATCTCAAATATAATTGGCAAGGTAGCCCACACACTGAATTATGTAAATACACATCTTTGTTTTTGTCAAATAGAATGCTCAACATTTTATATGATGGTTCTTCTCTCACAAACTGCTCTGAGCTCTCTTGGAAAGAAAAGCAAGATTGAGCAGTGACATCTATTGTTACATCAAGGTAAAAAGTTTTAACTTTGTTGATAACCTATCTTCAATGAAGCATAGGTATTTTTCCTTCTGAATCCAGATGAAAAAGATGCAATGACTAGTAACAGCAAAAAAAACAAAAACAAAAAACCCAGTAGCTCTTAGTCCTTCACTGACTTCTGATAGACCTTGGCCTCTGAATGGCATTGTACATTATCATTGTGGATCAGGGGCAGAATCTTCTGGCATCAGCCTTAGTTGTCTATTGGCTTCTGGAACACGAGTCTCCAGCTCTAAAGAGTGACCTTAACTCATAATCCCCGCAGAGATTAGACTGGCCCCCAATTTGACACTCTTTCACAAAGCTTTGAGGACCTGGATTTGCCAACAGGCCTGGGGAACCCAGAGTGGGATAGAACCCAATAAGTGGCTTGTTTGACGGATTGCTGTCACCAGGGGGCTGCAAGGATATTGTTTTTATTGTTGTATAAGCAACAAATATACATTTTCTAAATAAATAAAAATAAAAATCAGTAGATGATGGGAATTATTACCACACCCCACAACACAGGGTAGCAAATATTTCAGGTCCTGTTGTGCAATGCTTAAGATATTTCCCTATTCAAATGTGAGACTGTGTGAGATTTTTCCAATCGCATGTTATTTTGGCCATTTAATTCTTTTGAACTGTAGTTTAATTGAGAGAGAGGTTTGTAAATGGTGCTTGGAGATATAGCAATGTCCTGGTAACGTTGCTTTCCCCAGCACCAAACAGGCAACCTTTGGCAAAGCATTACCTCTGTGAGGCCATCCAAGCTCTGGATCAGTCCAGAGACACCAGACTGCTGGGATCCATCTCCCTGCTGTTCCAAGTGAGGCTTTCCGAGTTGCCGAACTTGCATTTGCATTACATGTTGATTTCTTCGCTCATCAAGCAGCTCCTTTGTGTACTTGCTGACGTTTGTGTAGTATTCCTTTCTTTTGTCACACAAGCAGGTAAAAAAGTACTGTTGAAGATGAAGGTTAATTAGCCGAACATAAGTGCTCAAAATCTAGTTGAGTTTAGTCATTTATCTTGGGATAAGCTGCACACCATATTAGCTTTGCTCCATAAGTAAACTTTAACTTTATAATAAGTTTGGTCAGCTTTCAAAGGTGCCACAAAACCTGGCTTGTTTAACATGGGCTTTCATCCCTATTAAAAATTGCAATGGCCTGTTTTTCCACTTATTGAATCTTAGGTTGCTCATCTTTGAAGAGAGTTAGCGCTGTTTTGTTCCTGAGGTGCAGTATTGACCGTTCCTAAGACACCACTTTGTCTACGAACAACAGAATTGTGGACTGGATCAATCTTTCCCAACCTGGGTGCCCTCCAGATATATATAGACATTGTCTCAAATTCTCAACAAAGGATAGCTGGCTATGGAATTCTGGAGGCTGAAGTGCTCATGGCTGGAGGAGCCTTATGCTGGTGAAGGTTGAGCTAGATAGACCTCTGCTCTGATACAAGACAGAGCTTCTTTAAAATCTGAACATATTTACACTTAGTGACTGTTCAAGGTTACAACGGCATTGAAAAAAGTGACATATTTTTATATTTATGGCCATTGCAACATCCCCATGGTTATGTGATAAAAATTCGGACCCTTGGCAACTAACTCATATTTATGACGGTTACAGTGTCCTGGGTCATGTGATCACCTTTTTGCGACCTTCTGACAAGCAAAGTCAATGGGGAAGCCAGATTCACTTTACAACTCTGATACTAACTTAACTGCAACGATTCACTGACTGTGACAGGAAAGGTCGTAAAATGGGACAAAACTCACTTAACTGTTTTGCTTAGCAACAGAAATTTTGGACTCAATTGTGGTTGTAAGTGGAGGACTACCTGTAAAGAAATATATACAAAAGAACTGACAAGATTCACACATGATTTTAATCTAGGAATTTGTCTAACCAAATTTCCTAATCAAGCCACAACTGAGTTTGTAAGGCCCACTAAGCCATAAATCATAGTTTAACATCAAAGGATAGATTTAGATCGTCCTTGACTTATGACCAGTCGTTAGTGACCAAAGTTACCACAGACAAAACCCAATGGTACTTATAACCTTGCTGTGAATTTCTGACGGCTATGGCCACCCCGCAATCATGCGACCACATTTCAGTTGTTTGCAACCATTTACAGTGATGTATGGTCACATGACTGGGATTTATCACATTTTATGCTGGAAACTAGCATCAACCTGTTAAGTTTACTTAACAATGGATTCACTTAATGACCAAGATTCACTTAATGACCATGGTGATTTACTGAACTGTCCCAAAATGTTGTATAATTGGATCACTCGTGTGATCACCTGTTCTACGACGGTCATAATTTATGACCTGAATGGGCAGATTCCATTACAGTTGTAAACCATGGTCCACCTATACATAGAAAACTAAAACTAAACAAACCATGCAATAGTTTAAGATGTGATACGATATACTATTTAAAACTAGTACCTGAAGTTTGTTCAACAAGCCGTAGAGGCTGTTACTTATGCGCTCATTTTCTATTTGAAGCTTTTTGAGGTGATTGGCTTCCCGTGGAGAAATGTCAGGAAGCCACTTGGCTATTAGGGCTTTCTTGCTATCAAACTGATTCTTGATCTGAAGAGAGATGTTTATGAAATATTCAGATCTTTTCTTCAGCTCTGGAAATTTCTTCAGAACCTCCTGAAATAAAAAGGAAGCAGGCTGGAATTAACTAAAGTTTTCATCTTTTAAAATCAGTGATTTTCTTAAAATCACTGAAATCATAGCAGGAATAAAACAAAATTTCATAAAAGGATCATAATCTAGTGCTATTAAGAAACACGTCTTGATCAACCAACACTCAGTGCATTTTGTGAATTTCATTCATGTGAACAAGCTACTGTACCCATTCTTGAACATTAGGTCTGTCCTTGCTCTAATCCTCCCCCTCACCACTGGTCTTCTGAGCAGAACATTCATTATATATTCACAGGCAGCTGGGGAAAAGGAGCTGTGCAAGATTTCTGCAGGGTGTGATTAAAAAAACAACACCACCTCAAAATGGCAGCCACAATGGCATGATCAACACTGTCCATCTTTTAAGTGCAATATTCTAAAAAAGAAATGGAGTTTCAGTCACACTGTTATCACTGCCATTGTGAGGTATTTTTTTTACCATAATCTGAAGACACCCGATACCAAATGTTCCAAAGTATGCAGTTGCTTCTAGGTGCCCTGCCATTATGCCAAGCAGCCTCACCAACAGTCTTGATCAGGGAGACTACCAGAAAAACCCTCCAAATAGAATAGATGGGGCCAGTTTGCAGCATCTGTTTAGAGTTGCCAAAGGAAAAAAAAAGAACTTCCTGATCATCCTTCAGAGGAAGAAATACACTAGCAAGTTGGCTAAAGAGACAACTCTGAGAATTTTCTTATAAAGAATTGGAAAAAAATATTTTATTTTACCCATAGAATAGTTTTCTTGGGTCTTAAAAGCAGTTTGTTTTACAAAGATCAGCAGCACAAGAGAAGAGTTCTTCGGGTAGAAATTATTCTGAGGAACCTACTAGATCAGGGGTCTTCAAACTTGGCCTTTTTATGACTTGTGGACTTCAACTCCCAGAATTCCTCAGCCAGGCATGCTGGCTGAGGAATTCTAGGAATTGAAGTCCACAAGTCATAAAAGGGCCAGGTTTGAAGACCCCTGTACTAGATTTATAACTCATCTTTCTATATCAAGACCTCCTGGATCCCCAAACAGGTGCTCCTCTAATTTCTGCAATAATATACAAGTTCACTGATAGATTGGGTACAGTGGAAATGGAGTTCAGTCTTTGTGTGAGAACAGGCAGAGGAAGGATAAGAGATAGAAGTTAGAATGCCACTTAATGAAGATTTAATCAATGGGAAATAAGAGTAAAATGGTGATAGCTCTTACCGTTATTCTGAATATTTTTTCTTCCAAGATTTCAAAGCAGTCTTGCATCTTTTTGACATTCCTTTCAGAATCCTGGAAAGAAGAATATATATTCAGTAGTATCTCAATATGAGCAGATTATGTCCAACTAAATACGATAATCAATAGAACTCTAAAAATGAAAAGACACTTTGATTCTTGCAATGGACGAATGGCCGCAAAAAATGGATGGAGTTAGCAGAGATGGCTATATTGACTGCTTTGATTAAAGAAATGAATATAATTAATTTTGTTTCTATTTGGAAACTGCTTTTGGGTTTTGTGCTTGAAATAGAAAAAAGTGAAACGTTGATTTTGGGTTTTGCTGATTAGATAGGGTTGTTGTTATAGAAATGACTAGTATATAAAAGTCAAGGTTTCCCCCGTCCAATCGAGGTCGACTCTAGGGGCAGTGTTCATCTTCGTTTCTTAGCTGAGGAAGCCAACATTGTCTGAAGACATTTCTGTGGTCATGTGGTCAGCATGACTATATACTGAGGCACACAGAACATGTTACTTTCCCACCAAAGCGATACCTATTTATCTACTTGCATTTGCATGCTTTTGAACTTCTGGGTCAGTGGTGGCGAACCTATGGCACGGGTGCCAGAGGCGGCACTTGGAGCCCTCTCTGTGGGCACACGTGCCGTTGCCCCAGCCTTGCCTCCCCCCGCGACCCCCTCCTCTCCAGCAGCCCACCTGAAGGAGAGTCGCCCTCGAGCGTGGCCCACACGGAGCAGCTCAGCCAAGGACATGGCAGCCAGGCAGCGTAGACAAGTCTCTGCCCTCACACCCCTTCATGCAGTTGATGCTGCAGAGGGTGTGGCCGCCATACCGCTGCTGGGCTGCCTGGGCAATCTGCGACGGGCCCTGGAGGTGGTGAGTGGTCCTGTGGGCAGGCAGGGCGGGGGATGGGGGCAGGGCAGGGGGGTGGAGTCAGGACGGGGCCAGTTTTTGGGCACTCGGTCTCTAAAAGGTTCGCCATCACTGTTCTAGGTGGTCAGTTGCTGTGGCAAGTAATGGCAGCTCATCCCGTTGAGTGGTGCTCGGGTCTTGAGCCTGGGCTATCAGCTTTCCAGATTTATCTGCAAATTTTTATTATATGCATTAATCTTTGGTGAAAAAAATAGGACAAGACTCATGTGAAAAATTAATGCTCAACTTATTTTTGGTTGTCTAAAGTAGAGATGATGATTAATAGTGAATCAACAGACTTTTCTTCCACATTAAAAAAATGTGCTTAAAGAACAACTTTAAACAGAGATTGAAATAGGAAACAGACTGGCAACTTTCAAGCTGTGTTTGCTTTGTCATGGTTGATGCTGTTTCCATTATTATTTATTCCTTTAGTAAATATTGATTTGTTGACTCAGTAACTACTTTCTGTATTTATCAACAAAGTGAATCTTAAATATAAATCAGGATTCAGAAAGTCTAATTTACTTTCTTTTAAATTGGCACTGTCGAATCAAATGGATTTAAAAATAAGTATTACAAGTCTGATTTTTCTGCTCCAGTTGGTGAAACAGAGCTGGACAAAGTATAAATTTATTCTTTATAGTTATATATAATTTCTGAACAAAATGCATATGATACCCCATAGCACTCACTGATTATACCACTGAAAAAAAGCTGAAGAAATAGTGGCACTGTTTTCTACCCTTTTTAATGTGAAATTCCAATAATGTAAGAATGTCCTCATCCCAGAAAATCTAGTTCTTACCTGGCTGCATGATATAGTTTTACTGAACATCAATCCTCAGCCCATCCTAATAATATTAAAGGTTACCTTTAGAGCCATGGTGGCGCAGTGGTTAGAATGCAATATTGTAGGCTAATTCTGCTGATACCAATTGTCAGCAGTTCGGCAGTTTGAGTCTCACCAGTTCAAGGTTGACTCAGCCTTCCGTCCTTCTGAGGTCGGTAAAATGAGGACCCAGATTGTTGGGGGCAATATGCTGACTCTGTAAATTGCTTAGAGAGGGCTGTAAAGCACTGTGAAGCAGTATATAAGTCTAAGTGCTATTGCTACCTGAAGGATATCCAAACTTGACATAAAGCATTCAACTCCCCAACGATGCCTTAATTATAATTAAGATTTAAGGAAAATTACAACATGATGTTTAGGTTGAAAGCTTGACCTACACATCTGGCACCAATGGTTTTACAGAATAAGAATATATCAGTGAAATTCCATTCAGGTGAAAGCATCCCATACCTTTGCAGAATTTTCGGATAAGGTCTCTTGAAATTGGCTTTTAGTTTCTTTTCTAATGTTCTGCATAACCTGTTGAAGGTCATCTCTCTCTTTTTGAAGCAAGTTTTTCTCTTTCAATACCTGTTGGACATATTTTTCCTGCTCTCTCAGTTCATCTGTCAATTGTTTCTTTTCCTTAGTAAGGCTGCTTACCTCTTCATTTGATTTTATGACCTAAGAAATTAAATGTAACACTATTACTAAATCTCTCTTCCCCACCTAGTGCCTTTGAGAGATAATAGCAGTTTTGAACCCCCATATTTCAGGATCAAAATATGGAAAATGCACAGTTAGGGAAAACTAAATCAAACTCTGTGTAGCATCAAGCTTTATTTAAAGAACAGAACAGAATATATTGGCCAAATGTGATTGGACACATAAGGAATTCGTCTCTGGTGCACAGGCTCTCAGTGTACATAAAAACAACAAAGTAATATAATCCTAAGATACCAATAGGAGGAGGTAGTAGGAAAGATGAGAAGGATAATAGTAATACAGCCTTATTAGATGAGTAAATATTCTTAGTCATAAGACAGTTCTGTGAGGATTAGATGTTCAGCAGAGAGGGGAAAAATTGTCTCTGTGTCTAGTTGTTTTGGCATGCAATGCCCTATAGAGGGGAGGAGTTGAAACAGTTTATGACCTGCATAGTATAGTATTCAAGTCCTCAATGGAAGGCAATGCAATACTAAGGAAATTAAATTTTGCTTCTTTCTCTGAACATTTGAATTCCTTAGAGCACTCTTTTTAAATATTTTAAATTATTCTAGAAAATGCTAATTTCCCAAATTTCCAGTTCAGTAACTATTTAAAATACTGATGTACAAACATAATTCCATTCATTGG
>NW_015386300.1:1148875-1195898 GCF_001527695.2 Protobothrops mucrosquamatus
AAGTTGGCTTTGAGTTTCTTCTCTAATGTTCTGCATAACCTGCTGAAGGTCATCTCTCTCTTTTTGAAGCAAGGACTTCTCTTTCAGTAGCTGTTGGACATATTTCTCGTGATCTCTCAGTTCGGCTGTCAACTGTTTCTTTTCCTCAGTAAGGCTGCTTACTTCTTCATTTAATTTTGTTATCTAAGGAATTAAATGTAACACTATTACTAAATCACTCTTCCCCACCTAGTGCCTTTCAGAGATGATAGCAGTTTTGAGCCCCCATATTTCAGGATCAAAATATGGAAAATGCACAGTTAGGGAAAACTAAATCAAACTCTGTGTAGCATCAAGCTTTATTTAAAGAACAGAACAGAATATATTGGCCAAATGTGATTGGACACATAAGGAATTTGTCTCTGGTGCACAAGACAAATCCAGTGTACATAAAAACAACAAAGTAATATAATCCTAAGATACCAATAGGAGAAGGTAGTAGGAAAGATGAGAAGGATAATAGTAATACAGCCTTATTAGATGAGTAAATATTCTTAGTCATAAGATAGTTCTGTGAGGATTAGATGTTCAGCAGAGAGGGGAAAAATTGTCTCTGTGTCTAGTGGTTTTGGCATGCAGTGCCCTATAGAGGGGAGGAGTTGAAACAGTTTATGACCTGTATGGTATAGTATTCAAGTCCTCAATGGAAGGCAATGCAATACTAAGGAAATTAAATTTTGCTTCTTTCTCTGAACATTTGAATTCCTTAGAGCACTCTTTTTAAATATTTTAAATTATTCTAGAAAATGCTAATTTCCCAACTTTCCAGTTCAGTAACTATTTAAAATACTGATGTACAAACATAATTCCATTCATTGGAAAGCATCATGTACCTTTGCAACATTTTCAGATAAGCTCTCCTGAAGTTGGCTTTGATTTTCTTCTCTAATGTTCTGCATAACCTGCTGAAGGTCATCTCTCTCTTTTTGAAGCAAGGTCTTCTCTTTCAGTAGCTGTTGGACATATTTCTCGTGATCTCTCAGTTCGGCTGTCAACTGTTTCTTTTCCTCAGTAAGGCTGCTTACTTCTTCATTTAATTTTGTTATCTAAGGAATTAAATGTAACACTATTACTAAATCTCTCTTCCCCACCTAGTGCCTTTCAGAGATGATAGCAGTTTTGAGCCCCCATATTTCAGGATCAAAATATGGAAAATGCACAGTTAGGGAAAACTAAATCAAACTCTGTGTAGCATCAAGCTTTATTTAAAGAACAGAACAGAATATATTGGCCAAATGTGATTGGACACATAAGGAATTTGTCTCTGGTGCACAGGCTCTCAGTGTACATAAAAACAACAAAGTAATATAATCCTAAGATACCAATAGGAGGAGGTAGTAGGAAAGAGAAGGATAATAGTAATACAGCCTTATTAGATGAGTAAATATTCTTAGTCATAAGACAGTTCTGTGAGGATTAGATGTTCAGCAGAGAGGGGAAAAATTGTCTCTGTGTCTAGTTGTTTTGGCATGCAATGCCCTATAGAGGGGAGGAGTTGAAACAGTTTATAACCTGTATAGTATAGTATTCAAGTCCTCAATGGAAGGCAATGCAATACTAAGGAAATTAAATTTTGCTTCTTTCTCTGAACATTTGAATTCCTTAGAGCACTCTTTTTAAATATTTTAAATTATTCTAGAAAATGCTAATTTCCCAAATTTCCAGTTCAGTAACTATTTAAAATACTGATGTACAAACATAATTCCATTCATTGGNAAGTTGGCTTTGAGTTTCTTCTCTAATGTTCTGCATAACCTGCTGAAGGTCATCTCTCTCTTTTTGAAGCAAGGACTTCTCTTTCAGTAGCTGTTGGACATATTTCTCGTGATCTCTCAGTTCGGCTGTCAACTGTTTCTTTTCCTCAGTAAGGCTGCTTACTTCTTCATTTAATTTTGTTATCTAAGGAATTAAATGTTACACCATTACCAAAGCAGCCTTCCCCCAGCCAATCCCTTTGAAAATAAATGCAGTTTTTAAACCCCCATCATTCAAGGTAAAAATATGGAGGACACACAGTTAGGGAAAACTAAATCAAACTCTGTGTAGCATCAGGATTTACGGTAAACAATACTAAGGAAATTTAAATGAGCTTGTTTCCCTAAACAGTTGAATCCCTTACAGTGCTCTTTTGAAATATTTCAAATTATTTTAGATTCACAAATGCTATTTTCCCAACTTTCCAGTTCAGTAACTATTTAAAATACTGATGTACAGACATAATTCCAATCATTGGAAAGCATCACATACCTTTGCAGTTTTTTCAGATAAGGTCTCCTGAAGTTGGCTTTGAATTTTTTCTCCAGAGTTCTGCATAACCTGCTGAAGGTCATCTCTCTCTTTTTGAAGCAAGGACTTCTCTTTCAGTAGCTGTTGGACACATTTCTCCTGTTCTCTCAGTTCGGCTGTCAATTGTGTCTTTTCCTCAGTAAGGCTGCTTATTTCTTCATTTGATTTTATTATCTAAGAAATTAAATGTTACACCATTACTACAGCAGCCTGCCCCAGCTAGTTCTTTTGAGAGATAACAGCAGTTTTTTAATTCCCTTCACAGTCAAAATATGGAGGATGCACAGTTAGGGAAAACTAAATCAAAGTCAAGATTTATGGTAAACAATAAGGAAATTAAAATTTCTTTGTTTCCCTAAACAGCTGAAGCCCTTAGAATGCTCTTTTTAAATAT
Organism: Protobothrops mucrosquamatus; assembly: GCF_001527695.2. Classification (NCBI taxonomy): domain Eukaryota; kingdom Metazoa; phylum Chordata; class Lepidosauria; order Squamata; family Viperidae; genus Protobothrops; species Protobothrops mucrosquamatus. The sequence goes on from NW_015386300.1 coordinate 1,151,595, forward strand.
TTCAAATTATTTTTGATTCATAAATGCTATTTTCCTAACTTTCCAGCGCAGTAAATATTTAAAATACATGGTACAACTGTACAAATATAAACATTACTATAATCACTGCAGTCCATAAATTGGCAACCTTCAAAATGTAATCACTTGTCCAATTAGATTATACATTCCGTTCCATTCTATCAGCCTGTTTTTTATAAGTTTCAAAAGTCTTTTTTAAAGCAGTTTTTGTATTTCTTACCTACTGTGTTTGAGAGCATTAAGACGGAGGGCTTCTGGCAAATATAGTTTTCCCCCCATGTAAGCCAAACCATCCCTGCACGTTAGGGAGGCCTGATTATCTTTGAACCATTGGTCGGTGAGGAGTTCTCATTTTATTTTCTTTGCTCCAGGGTCATCAGGATTGGGGACCCTGCGAGGTGTAAGTTGAGTGGCAGTTTGTGGATTGGGGATAATTGCCTCGTTAACCTCTTCCCGTTCGCTCTTGTATTGGGGTAGCCGGGATAGCGCATCAGCTAGGAAGTTCTTTCCTCCGGGTATGTACTTTAGAGTGAAGTTGAAGCGGTTAAAGTACTGTGCCCACCGCACTTGCTTTGGGGACAGTTTGCGGGGAGTTTTCAGTGCTTCTAAATTTGTGTGATCTGTCCATACCTCTAAATTTCTAGAATTTCTAAATTTTCCCCTACTGCAACTCAGTTCTTCTGGGGTATTGGCAGGGGTTCCTAAAAGTCAAGATGTAAGCTATGATTATGCAATTAAAGTTTTGCATTTTTTGTGTGTGCCATGACTGCACAGTTGCAGCCACCATCATCTTCTTGTTTAACCACCTCCTCCATCAGACACCCCTACAATCAGAATAAGCTTGGCTTTCATTTTATTTTTTAAGACTTTCCCTAAGCAAGAGGCCACATATCAGTTAAGATTAAATAATGGCTAATCTTGCAATCCAGTTGTGAACTTACACTGGGAGAAAATGCAGAAATCACTGAGCCAACTAATTTTACACAACGTTACCTACAACTGATGGATAACTTCGATGACCAAGGATTCACTGTAATTGATTCAGTTCAACTACCAAAAATAATAGAGATTGACATCCAGATACAAAATTACAACAAAGCAGATAACTTACTTTTAACTATAACATGGAATAAAAGTGAATATAATATTCAGATGATATTGGCAGAAAGGGAAGAAAACTTTGTTCAGTTTGAATTGGTCAGAAATTTTTGCAACCAAATTTTGAGGCTCGATAACTGAATATGGGAACCAACTTGGCTCAGAAAGATAGCTAGAGTTAGGTTTAAACGTGATATAAAATGTTACTTGATGGGTTAAAAAGGCTTTAGAGATTTTGTCTGATTTAATAACGAATGAAGGATATGAATTTACTGTTATCATAGCTGAAGGAGTAAACTTTATTAGGAGTAAACTTTATTAGGGGTTAAAAAGATTTTATAGATGTAGATTGACGAAATGATAGAATATATTTTTAAAAATAGAAATGTATTTGTTGGACTTACATTATTATTTTAAACATGATAATTATGCTGTAATAGAGAGATATTTTGTCTGATTTAATAATGAATGAAGGATGGGAATTTTCTGATATTATAGCTGATAAGTATTTGAAGATCTAAACGTTATTAAAGGGGTTAAAAATATTTTTTACAGATGTAGATTGATGAAATGACAGAATATATTCTTAAAAATGGAATTGTATTGGTTGGAATTATATTATTATTTTAAATATGATAACTATGTTGTAATAGAGAGAGAGGAAGAGCTATTTGTGATAGGAAAAAAATTAGTCCCAATGAATGATTTATCACTAAGGATACCTGAAATCCCAACTATATGTTCATTAAAAGGTAATTGGAGTATGAGAACTGTAATTAATAAAGCTTAAAAACAGGATATAGATTATTATAATCGCAATGTGATTGATGATTTTTGCTTGATTGAATTTTACCTAAAACTCTATTAATTTTAATAAGCAACATTATATTTAGGAAATAGAGAGAAAATTTTTGATAATTAATCTGAGCTATACTTATATGATTTTGTTTTCGAATGATTTGTCACCCTGACCACCACGTTGTGTCCCAAGCTTTTGTAAAACATGGAAAAAAACAATAAAACCTGTTTACAAAAAAAAAATAAAAATAATGGCTAATCAATACTTGAAATAATCCTTCTTTCATTTTTAATCAGTAAAAGGTAATTCTTATGTTAAACCACACTTGGACTGGTACAGTGAATTAGAGAGTTGTCTGCATAAAGCAGAATAGGCATGTGTTTTTCTAACAACATGGTATGTGCATGTCTATGCACATGTGAAAGTTCAGATCCCTCTAGTGACCCAGTTTGAACTTAATGAAAAGTCCACAGGAGTGGAGGAAGTAAATAAAGTTGTTTGACATCCTAGATAAATACCCTTGGGGGCAGAATGTTTGGTATGGATCAGGACCCCACACATTTGTCAGATAAGATCTCACTTGATTTTCAAGTTGCATGATCCAAAGTTAAATCAAGCAAAATTTAAATTTGTTTTAATGTAATTTATATATTTTGTAATTTTGTCTAACTTCTAAGAGCATGAAAGAGTCCAGTCCAATCTAATCAAACTCAAATCCAGTCTCTTGGAAGCCAATTAGACTGTGATTGCAAGCCCACAAGAAGGACATGAGCAGGATAATGTGTCCCATTGACACTGGTCTTCAGAAAGAAGCTGCTGTTGAAATGGAAGATGGTACAAAACTATTATAGTCTAATAGCTGTTGAATGCTTCCAAATTTGGTTAATCCTGGTTCAGTTTCAGTTTCACAGTATGAATATGTGCTATGTAAATTAACAAAATGGTTCCTTTTTACCTATCCAGGCTTCTTTTTTAAAAAAATAAAAATAAAACTGAGAGTTGTAATTTTCTTACTTTTTCTTTCAAGTGCTTTGTTTCTTCTTTAATCTCCTCTTCAAGTTTTTGAAACATCTGTTGTTTCTCAAGAACCAAATTCTTCTGGGTATTTACCTCATCTTCTTGTGATTTTACATACATCAACAATTTCTCTAGTTCAAGTTGACTATCCTCACTCTTAATATATATGTGTGTAAAAAGAGAGAGAGAGACAGAGAGATCATATTATGAAATACAACGACTCAGGACATCAGTTGCATTTCCTTTTGAACAAAACAAAAAAATATTAAGAATTCCTGCAGCTGTGATTCCTCCAATTCCTTTAATTTAAATAAGGAAAATTGACCAGGGGAAATGGGGTGGGGGTGGTTTAAAACAGCAGACACTCCTTAGTATTAAAACATTTAAAATTTCATCTTTCTTACCTTTTTCTTCAGCTCCTCATGAATTTTCAAATTCTGAAAATCTGTGCTTATGATTTTTTCTTTTAGTTCTTCTACCATTTCCTTATGTTCTCCAAGAGAATTATTAGCCTTCCTCAATTCTTGCTGCAGTTCCAAATTCTTTAACAACAACAAAAAAATAAAGTCACATGCAATCAAGTTGACCACCGCATTTTAATAAAATCCTAATCTAACAAAAAGGATGGCAAAGGTGGCAGCAAATTAAGAGTGGCTTTGAAACAAGATGGCGGCAAACAAATGGAACTAATTAATTAATTAATTAATTAATTAATTCTTACCACTGGAACAAGCCTCTCTATAGTCTCACTCAGACGGTGGACAGTTTGAACCATGTTATCCTTCTCAGTTTGAAGAACCTCCATCTCTATTCTCAGATGCTCTTTTTCTTGGCTGATGTATTTGACGTTTTCTTCAGTGCTCTGAAGCTTCTGAACCAGCTCGGCTTTCTCCCTCTGCAGGGCTTCCATTTGAGAGTCAGGGATAACTTCCAGCTGATCTGCATCCTTCATGCTCCCTACATTCTGCTGATTCTCCTCTTCTTTCAGGCGGAGCAGTTGCTGCAGCTCGAAGGAATTGTTTTCCAGATGTTGGATCTGAAACATGATTTCCACGAAGAAGAATTAGGCTATTTTGCATTTACTCCTGATTATTTGGGAGTAAGTCCAAAACTTCTGATTATTTAGAAATACTGGAAGAAGGGCACCAAGAGTGTAGAGCAGAGACATTTTTTTAAATATTCAGAATCCAGAGCTAACATTTTTATCTACACAAGGTTTAGAATAGATAGGCTGATGAAGGAATGGGACGTCATAGATGTCAGGATTTTTTCTGGTTTTTTTTCCCCGCATGTGCATTACAAGGCGGTTTCACCCTTTTAAAAATGATGCCAAGTGTATTTTGGGGCTTATACCCCTGTTCTCTGCTTCAACATGACAGAAAACTGCCATACATTTCCAATTACTGGAGTCTCCTAGAACAGATTCCCAGAGACTGATTATAATGTTAGAGCTGCAGAAGAGCGACTTTTGATTTAAATCTTCTCCTCCCCCCCCAAAGGATAGTGGGCATGGTTTCCACATTTTATTCTTTACCCGGCAATAAAAGCATCATTTTTGGAATTTGTGAAGATAACAATTTAAAAGATGGTATGGTAAAAGCCAAACAAACTGATATAAAGCTAAAAACTGCCAAAAAGTTATAAGGGTCAGTTCCTAAGATTAGAGTTTAGGCACAATTCAATTGATGAATAAAATATATTGTACAATTGAAGAGTTAAAGAAGAAAATAAAGTAAGAGCTTTATAAAACTATGTAGGTGGACATGGCAGTGTAATCGCCTGGCAAGTGTTGAGATAGATTGGTTCTACTTGGAAACATTATGTGCTGTAAGAAGATTAACAACAGAGAGTAGTGGAGGATATAGAATTAATCTGATAAGCCTAGCAGCATTGAGAATAGGGAAATGAAGAATACCATGGATCTCCATAAAATAAGCAAAAGAAAAAAATGTTACTTGGTTATTTTAACTTGGTCCAGTGTCATGGGGCATATATGTGCCTAGAAGGGAATATTTCTTTATTTTCCATCTAATACTGCTAAAAAGCTGGCATCGCAGCAAGCCGAAAGCTGTTCTAGAAAGCATGTATAAAAAAGCATTACTATATATTTTAGATTTTCAGTGACTGTGAGATTTAGAGCCCTGTGTAAGACAGTTTGGTGCCCTGTGTCAACTATCTGCTACATAAAAAATGGTCTGTTTGTCATATAGAGGTTATTTTTTAAAAAAAGGTAACTATGGGTAGAGGGGAGAGCTCAAAGGATAATAGTTTGACCAGCAAAAATTGTTACAAGATGGTTGGTGTATGCAGGAATGGCTAGACCTGAATGCAGACAACATATTCTGGCCTTCTCATTCAGCCAGCCATTCTCCATTTTAAAAGCCAAACTTGGAAATTTAGAACACTGGACTTAGAATTTGAGTTGAGCTCCGAGAGGAGTTGGCATAGAGCTTGAAAAGAGACACAACCGAATACCGTAATTTTTTTGCCACAGAGTTTGCTTAAGTTTATAGTTTAAGGTTTGCAAATATCAGTTTAATAAAATTTTTAGAATGGTGGTAGTTTATTCTCTGGGGGTATTGTGCAAGATACCTGCTACGACCTACTTAGAGCTATCATGGAAAACCATGTCCAAGAATTTAACTCATTTTCCCTTAGGTCTTCTGGCAAATAACAGAGTTTTGGAACTATGATGGTTTGTGTCCAAATGATTCTCCCTGCAAAATTGAACCAGAGCTACCAGTGCTCCTCTACGTCTACGTAAAGTTGAAAAGAGATGTGTTTAGAAAGTTAAATCTAAGTGATCCACCATAACATTTATGAAAAAAAAATGAACAGGAACTGGCCAAACCATGGTTGACATCCTTCCAGGTTAGAACTTTGCTTTATAAATGACTTTGGCAGCAGGATTTTCAGTACAGATTGAACTGAAAATTGATCAGTTGAATCAGGACAAAATTTAAATTTGCTTATTAAAGAAATTTATATGGCTGCCCAACTAACTTATGACGACTCTGGGTGGCTTACAGGAAGAAAACACCAAATATGAAACAGAATACACCCCTCTCTCCAAGTTTTAATTTCTTTTATAGATTTTGTAAGAAAAATTCAAACTTCTCTGAATGTGGAAAAATCATGGTAGATTAAACCAAAGTCCTATCCAGTTTAGCTTTCTCTTCCCTTAAGACCAATTCCTCTCAGAAGACATCAGCAAGATAACATGGTAATCTTCTGGTAATTTGGAAAAATGCTCCGTTCCTCTATTAATCCCATTTTCAAAGCTATCATCATTACAACTCATAATCAATTTTACTTTCTGAATATGTTCTGTGTAATTTTGGCATAAGAGTTCCTTTTCATCTGTACAATCTTGAATTTTTAAAATTAGAGGCTTTTAGAAATAGTTTGAAATATAAAAGGGCATATTGTCGAAAAAAACCTCTGAACTTACTTCAAAAAAAATCATTTTGAATTTTTAGGCCATATTTATGAACATTATTCTGCTTGTCATTTACTTACTTTTCCTTTTAGTTTTTTTGTTTCTTCTTTAAATTCCTCTTCAATTTTCTGAAACATCTGTTGTTTCTCAAGAACTAAATTCTTCTGTGTATTAACTTCATGTTCTTGTAATTTTACATATGCTAACAATTTCTCCAGTTCTAATTGAGTATCTTCAGCCTTAAATATATATTTAGAAAAAGAAAAAAACTCATCACATCATGAAATAAAATCAGTCGGCACATCAGTTTTTTATAATGTAATGCAAGAAAACACCAAAAGTTTCAATAATTGTGAAATTTAGAATGAAAATTATTGGCTAGGGCACTGGAGAATTTTAAATGACAGATGTTTAAAGCATCATGCTCAATCCTGACAAAACCAAGTGGCTGTGGACTTTTGAGCACCCCATATTTGAGTTCATTCCATCTTTAGTCTTGGATGAGATTACACTCCCCTATTCACGATTGGCGCCTAATCTCTGGGTCATCTGGTACATGCTGCTCCTACTTGAAGAGCAGGTAGCAAGTATGATAAAGGGTATCTTTGCATAATTTCATCTGGTGTCACCATTGCATCCATTCCTGGATCAGGAAACCCTTCAGTTGGTTTCCCATGTCCTAGTCACCTTAAATTGAATTACTGCAAAGCAGTCTAGGTGGGGCTGCCTTTGAAGACCAATTCGAAGCTAGTTGGTTCAGAATGCAGCAGTGGGGGCACTGCTGAGAATTCCTTGGAATGCCCATGGAACACTAATGCTAACTGAACTACACTAGTTGTCAGTGAGTTTCCAGGTGCAATTCAAAGTGCTGTTTGTAATATATAAAGCTGTATTTGCATATCTCTTAGGGCAGGGGTGTCAAACTGCCGGCCCGCGGGCCAGATGCGTCATCAGGAAACCACGCCCACCCCATTGCCGGCAATGGCAAAAAAGCTCCGATACGTTGCGCGATGTCACGGGTTTGACATGTCTGTCTTAGGGTTTCTGCCTATCCTTTCCGAGATCAATGTAGCTCCTTCCCTGATAATATCTGAAGAATCTTTAAAGGCCTTACGGTAAGGGTTTTGAGGAGCCTTGTTGGTGGTGGAATTTTATTTTTGGGGAGGGATATATGGAATATAGTTTTCCAAATGCTTCCAGTGTTTTCTTTGTTTTTCTCTTTTAAAAAATATAAGCTGAACAAAATTATTCTGGAAGCAGGCGGCCTTTAAATCCAATAAATAATAGCAATGCTTTTAAAATGTCACACACATTTTCTTACCTTTTGTTTCAACTCCTCATGAATTTTTGAAGTCTGAGAATCTGTGGCTATGATTTTTCCTTTCAGTTCTTCTACCATTTCCTTGTGTTCACTGAGAGAATTATTAGCCTCCTTCAACTGCTCCTGCAGTTCCAAATTCTTTAACAAAAATAAAGCCACATGATATCAAGTCAACCACCACATTTAAATTAAACCCTAATCCAATAAAAAGTATCTACCCCAAAGGTGGCAGCAATTGAATTCTTACCGTTGGAATCAGCTTCTCTATAGTCTCATCCAGATGGTGGACAGTTTGAGTTATGGTATCTTTCTCAGCTTGAAGAACCTCTACCTCTATTCTCAGATGCTCTTTTTCTTGGCTAATGTATTTGATGTCTTCTTCAGTGCTGTGAAGCTTCTGAACCAGCTCGGCTTTCTCCTTCTGCAGGTCTTCCATTTGAGACTCAAGACTAATTTTTAGCTGATCTGTGTCATCAAAATTTTCCACATTCTGCTGATTCATCTGGAGTGACTGCTGCAGGTCAAAGGACTTTGTTTGTAGCTGTTGGAAATGAGAAAGAATGTTTATGAAGATCAAATGATGCACGTTTCTGATTTTTAAATTTTCTATGAAAGGTAGGAAAGAAAGAATATGCCATGGTTTCAGAAAAGAGACTAGCAACCTTTTGATGGTTAGACGTTACCTAACCGTGACTTCACTGCGTGGTGGCGCAGTGTTTAGAATGCAGTATTGAGGACTAACTCTGCCAATTGCCAGAAGTTTGATCCTGACCTGCTCAAGGTTGACTCAGCCTTCCATCCTCCAGAGGTTGGTAAAACGAGGACCCAGATTGTTGGGGGCAATATACAATCACTTAGGGTTGTACAGCACTATGAAGTATATAAGTGCTATTGCTATAGCTATCTATATCAGCAGACTGGTTGTGAAATAGGCAGTGTCACAAATGTCAGCGGAGTTGATTTTGTTTTAATTTTCCAGTCCACAAGTTGTTATCAAGCATTCATTTAAATTAGCAAGTTTTACATGGTATGCTATTAAACAGAGAGATTATTTTATCAAACATTCTTAATGTTTTCTAGTATTTCATTTCCTGTAATACTGTTTCGATGTTTTTATTGATTTTGGTACATTTTAATGTATTTTATTAATGTTTGGGCACTTTGGTGCAAGTTTGATCTTATTTGTTACAACAGGCGGGTCAGAACAATAAATACATTGATTGATATGTACCATTTGGTTGCTTTCTAGATACTGATTCTTTTCCTTTTCCAAATTCTCCAGTTGATGCTGCAATACCATCTTCTCTTGCTGGAGAGTGATAATGTGCTCCTTGATATGCTGAAGTTCATTGTTGACGTCTAGCACAATCTGATTTATATCACCTTCATTTTGAGTTTTTTTTACCGAGACGTCTTCCAAGTTGTCTGCTAATTTTAGTATCTGCAGTATCTGCAATATCTGCAATGAATATATTTTTCCATAAGTTCTTTAGAGAAAATAAATGAGCAGCCTTTCATCTAACAGAAAATGAATGTCCTGTATCAAGAAACTTAACCAAAACTTTATTCTGTCAATACATTTCTGTTACAGATATCTCTTACCTGTTGTTTTTGATCATCAGTCGTGATTTCAAAAGTTTCCTTAGCTCTTGAAATTTGTTGGTCTTTCTCTGCAATGGTTTCTTCAAGTTCTTTGATGTGCTTTTGACACTGCTTCAAAGAATTCTGAGCATTCATGAACCCTTCCTGAGCTTCAATATTCTTTCACAAAAAGATAGAAAAAATATACATATATATGCATTAGAATTGTGGGGGGCAAAAAATATTTTCTTCTACACTTGATTGCTTTCTTGATACAAGGATGGACAATTTGATATTACATGTGGTAACAATAGAATAACAAAGTTGCGAGGGACCTTGGAGATCTTCTAATCCAACCCTCTGCTCAAGCAGGAGACTCTATACCATTTCAGACAAATGGTTGCCCAGTCTCTTCTTAAAAACCTCCAGGGTTGGATCACCCTCGACTTCTGGAGGCAAGTTGTTCCATTGATTAAATGCCTAATTTTTCTCCAAAACACCTTTATCGAGTACGAAGATTCAGCAAACCAACAGGCAAGGTTTGGTTGCATTTTTCTGAAAAGCACACGTAAAATGAATGTAAGGTAAGAATGGAAATGGCCATGCTCAGCATTTGTGAGGCATGATGTACCTGTTATCACTCTTAGCTTCCCTAAAAGACCAATATTTTTGCCTGCACTTAGTGATATCACTGAATACAATTCTTCCTTGCTGACTCCCAACCATACCCAATCAATTAAAAGTTCCAAAAGAATAAATAGGGTCCATTACTATAAAGCCACCTGCTATTTGTCTACTGTTTATCTGCTGTGTTTAGCTTACCATACAGATAGTATCTTGTATATCTTCTTTGAGCTGATCTCTCTCCTTCTCAAGGACTTCCTGATTTTGTTTGAAGTCATTTATTTCTTCGGTCAAGACTCTTATTTTTTCTTTACCTTCCTGAAGGCTTTGCATCATGTCTAACTTTTGTGCCTCCTCAGTTTCCATTTTAGACTCCCAAACCTTCAGCTGATCTTTGAGCTCTTCCATTTCATTCAGCTTCTGATGAGCTTCATCCAGTTGTTCTTTAAGAGTAGGTAGCACCTCTTGCTCTAAGTCCTTCTCTTGCAATTCTCCATTTTTGCTAGATTGCTTTGATATTTTAGATTATAGTATATATGTTAAACACAATTTAATACATTGAAAATGCAACATCAAAAGTTGTCAAATTTTGTAATTGTATTTAATTTTCTTTCGCAATAATTTAATGAACTGCTTGCAAATGATTAAGAATCAGTTTCTCTCCTTTACATTCTCCTTATACCATCAAATATATATGTGTGTATGTATGTATGTGTGTGTGTATATATATCTATATCTATCTATCTATCTATCTATCTATCTATCTATCTATCTATCTATCTATCTATCTATCTATCTATCTATCTATCTATCTATCTATCTATCTATCTATCTATCTATCTATCTATCTATCTATCTTATATGTAAAAGTGATGCTGCTACACAAAGACATTTTCCAGTGTATTGTAACAACATTCTCTTAAACAATGATCTTGTATCAATAGTTAACACCGTGGAGAGAGTAAGATTCAAGACTTCTAGCAGCCTTGCATATACCCTGAACCAGGCTAGAATCATAATTAACCCTGTCTTGAACTTTTAGTATAAAAAAATAGTAGATGCATAGCACAGCCATGGAATATACATGGGGCTAATGCTAATACTGAGGACTTAACAGGAAAGGTATTTCAGAGGCTGATAACTCAATTTATGCATCTGTCTGTTTTGCACCCATGATTAATAAATTCTCAGTATATTGGGTATAAAAGGCAATTGTTTTGCCATAGGACATTTCTTGCTAAATCTTTTCCTTTAAAGCAGCAGCAGATAATTCCATTTCACTTTCTATGTGAAATTGGAAAACTGATAATAACCAAGAGGCACCTAGATTCCAACACAGTAGGCCGAGTTCCTAGATGCAATTTGATACACAAAGTATAATGGGTGTAATACTTCCTTTAACCTGGATACAATGTATGGATTCATACAATGCTTCAAATCCCAAGTCTAGATTTAACCAAACATGTTGTAGTTCCTATATTCGCATAATATGCTGTGTCTAAAAAAGACCCCTATGTTATAGTTTAACATGACAGCATTTATGAACAAGGTTAAGACAAAACAATTAGCAGTTTCATGTTAGATGAGCATACTATAGTACTCCAGCTAATTCCTGTTGATGGAGGTAAGGCTGCGTGCACTTCTGCAGCTGTTGAAATGGGCAGCACACCGAGCAATTAACAGCACAACTCTTTCTGGAATGACATCCCAGATATTAAAGGCCAAGACAAAATAGTTTAATGATTCCAGCTAAGATCTGGGCGCCATAAGTTGCAGCACAGATAGTCCTCGACTTACAACAATTTATTTAGTGACCGTTTAATGTTACAATGGCACTGAAAAAGGTGACTTATGACCGTTTTTCATAGTTATGACCTTTATAGCATCCCCACAATCAGGTGATCAAAATTCAGATACTTGGCAACTGATTCATTTTTATGAACATTGCTGTGTCCCAAGGTCAATGGGGAAGGCAGATTCACTTAAGAACCGGGCTGCTAATTAATCAAGTGCACTGATTTACTTAAGAACTGTGGCAATAAAGGTCGTAAAATGGGGCAAAACTCACAACAGATGTCTCATTTAACAACAGAAATTTGAGCAAGTGGTTGTAAGTTGAGGACTACCTGTATTTGCAGACTGACCTGTTAAGTATGCAATATTCATAACCCAACCCTTTGTGCAATAATATATGAGCAATAATATATTTAACATCAGCAGGTATGGGCATCAAAAAGATCCGACAATGTATCTATTGACTTATCATATTATAAAATGGGCACTCACCTCTTGGATGATATAACTGATGGATGTATTGAGACTTTCATTGGAACAGGAATCTATTTGTGTTTTCATGGATTTGTTTTCTTCAGCCACAACTAAGGACATCTGCTCCAATTTGTCACACGGCTGTCTGAGTTCTTCAAAAGCTATGGTGTTTTCTCTTATCACTTCATCCTTTGCTAAATCCATTTTGGATGCCAGTGCTTGAGTAGCTTCATGAACCATTCTCTCTTTTTCAGCAACTTGAGAGAGCAACATTTCTTTTTCTGACATCAGCAAAGCAATTGTCTCATTTTTTTCAACAATCTGTTAATAAGACCAAAGGCATACATTATGAACAAAATATTGGAGAACAGCTCTTACAGCCTTTCTTACGTTTTAAAAATTAACTAGATAATAATGGAAGATAATTCTTTGGGTTTCTAGGTTTGCTTCTCTAACTGGAATCAATTTGATGTCTGTCATTATTCCAAAACTAATCAAAAGGTTATCTATCATTATCTTGCCTTGATATTAAAAGGAAATCTTGTAGAGACTCGCTTTATTTTCCTAGCTGAAGTCTATTACTACTTCACCACACTATTGCCAATCAATCCTATCTTCTAACAAATTCTGGATTTCCCAATTTTAGCAATCTCTAACACCCAAAATTCCATTCTCAAAATATGAAAGAAATCAGGAGACAATGCAACAAAACAACATTGCTTTTGAATCATTAAAGCAGCTGCCTCTTTTTTCAGAATTGGGTAACTGCTTTGGAACCAGTTCCAGGAGACAACTATTTATTTTGCTGAGAGCAAGTTCTGAAACCACTATGTAATGCCCTACCAACTAATTACTAGTGGACAAAAAATTCTGCTAAAAGTCAATAAAATTGTTTGCAATGCTGAAATAGCTCACTAGTGCTAGAAGTCTGTTTTAGGAAACAATAAAGAAAATAAACTTTATTCTGAAAGGAGAAAGTGTTTCACTTGAAAATATAATAGTGCCTCAGAAAATGGTATTGACTAATTTCCAGTGATTCATGCAATAATTTTACCTCTTTATGTAAGATTTCCAGATCTGATCCAGAATTTGCTTCTGATAAAGCAGTAATCTTTTCCTTTAAACTCACATTCTCTTCCAAAGCTTTATGTAGGTCATTTTTTAAATCCCCCATTTTCCCTTCCAAATCCACACATGGTAGCAAGTCTGGAAAAGAGAGAGGCCAAACTCATCACAGAAATGAATGACAACTGTGCTGCTGACTGGATTGTTCTATACACAGGGAGCTACATCAGGGAGAGCCCACACCATTCACAGCTCTTTGGTTTTTATGCATTTTTGCAGCTTTACTTAAAAATACTGGAGATTAAATCTTGGCCCTTCCAAAAGTAAAGAATCTATCTCTGAGCTATAACCCCAGTTTTTATTTTTTATACATTTTGGGTATGGTGAAATTTCTTGTTAAAATAGAGTAATTTATATCCCGAGTTTTGCAAATGACAACGCTGAAAGAAACAGAAAATACTGACACAACAACAAAAGTCATTCTGCCTTGCATCCCTGAAAATTAAACCTTTGCTGCTCCTACAGTTTGGTTTATTTCCTCTCTGTTCCTTTAGTCAGTTACAGTTTCCTTTCTCCATTTTGAGTTTCACTCCTATTCTACCGATATGACTTCTGATTTTCAGAGCAATCTTTAATTCTGAAACTCCAGAGCAGCAGTTATATTGTTTTCGTTAAATATAGGAAGGCTGGTACAAACTGGATTCCAGTGTCCTTCCTACATGCAACCCATTTTAAGAGGAAAAATACCTGAGAGTATTTTTTTCATTGTAGCTGCAATGGTTTTGTTGAGAGATGCTGCAACTAAATTAAATGTCTCATCAAATGTTTATGAGGTACATGAAAACCTATGCCAACGTTGTGACAATGGATGTCATCGCTCTGATAACTGAGAACCAGCAGCCATTTTTACTTTTGCTTTTAACGTGCCTTTTCTATTCTTTTAGAGTTCAGATGTAGAAGGGGGAAGGGGGTAAATGCCTGAGGGTTTAGCGAGCCATAACAATGTAGAAGTGTGGGAACTCAAGGACGTGTTCTGATAAGGTTTTGGTGGGCTGAGGGGCCAGAGAGAAAAGCCTGCTGTTTGTGCTAATTGGGGAATGTGATTTATGACAGCTTTTGTGGGGTGGGATTTGCAATTTGTTACTTTGTATCTAGGAGGAGGGAATCTCATTCTTGGGTTTGACTATGTAAGTGCCGAAACTTTGTTTCCTAAGAAAATGTTCTTTAAGGAAGAATTCTTGCCTTGAAATTCTTTTATTGGATTCATCTATTGGAACCATGACAACCTAAGTATATTTGATAAGCTTTAAAATACTACAAAACCAAGTTATCACCTTCACTAGATTTTTTTTTTTAAATCTCAATTTGGAAAGGGGAGGAGGCCCAAACTCTGCACAAGAAATAACTGCAAAAACAAAGTCAAATAAAGAAACAAACAAAACCTAAAAAAATAAAAGTAAAGCAACAAGACAGAAAAAATAAGACACCTTCCCATTCCGACTTCTCAGAAGCCTTCCCGATCAATGCAGCTTAATTTAATGCAACCTTTCCCAACTCAATCTATACTCCACATGTGCTGGAATTATAACTCCCAATATTCCTACCAGCATTCTACTGACTAAGTTATAAAACATTTTCTCAGCATTTGGGGGTTATGTAAAGGGCGGGGGAAATGGTTTCTGTGAATAGTACCTTTTGAATTGTTAACTTCCACCAGTGATGTCAGCTTTGCATTTTCTTGAAAGTAGTATTGCAGTTCTTTTTGGAGATCAGACTGCATTTTTTTATAGGTGACGTTTCTAGCTTCTAACTGGGTCTTGAGGCTTCCAAGGTCTTTTTCCATTTGATTGTAAGTGTCTGAGAGCTGGTTCTATGTGGGGATGAGTTAGCATAGTACGAACATGAACATCCAAGTACAAATTGGCAATGTACAACAACAAACTTGTATATCTGAGGACCATTGTCATGGGAGTTCTGTGATCTCCGCTTTCTGGCTTACAGGAAAACCATCTTAGGCAGCATTGTCTCTCTCCCCCCCCCCCCAAATTGTCACTAGATTCCTTCTAGGAATTATAAGGCAGCAGCATCTACTTAAATCTCTAATGTGATAGACTCCTTAATGTTATCTTTTTCTTGCATCTACATCAGATCCTGGGAAAAGATGCCTCAAGTTTTTTATCGATTTGCTTGCCATTTACATCAGGGGTCCCCAACTCCCGGTCCATGGATCGGTACTGGGCCATGGCATGCTAGCAACCCGGCCGTACAAACAAGCAAAGCCCCATCGGCGGGATGCAGGCAGCACACAAAACCACACCCCCTCCGGTCCGCGGAAAAACTCTTTCCACGTAACCGATTCCTGGTGCCCAAAAGTTTGGGGACCTCTGATTTACATAACAGTCTTCTAATGAGAAACAAATAGCTATTTTACAAACATGTTCTGGAGTTTTGAAGTGTTTTTTTTTTTAAAAAAAATATATGGAACTGATTTTCAGCAGCTAATGCTACTATTTATTTATTTTTTACCATTTTTTCTTTCAGTGTTAGATTTTCACTTCGGAGGAATGCAGATTCTTTCTTGGCATCCAGGGCAACTGCTTCAGCATCTCTAAGAGACTGCTTTAACTCTTGCATTTCATCCAGGCTTTTCCTTGGAGTTTGCTGCAAGCAAAAGCTAATTTTATTGTCAGGTTGGTGGGTTGTGGTCAGAAAAGTCAAAGATGATTCATAAATTTATTTTCACAGTTTCCACATCATGATGATTTTCAATTTTCCAAAACCAGAGGTAAAGCATATATATATATACTGGCTTCATTTTGTTACTTTGGTTATCTCAAAACAGGACAAAATATTAGCAAAATGTTCACTTTTTAGAGAAATTCTGATCACTTTTACAACTTCGAAAGTCGAAATCACTTTAGAAATGCATCCTCAGCCATAATATGCTAATAATATGCTAACTAATGCTATTATATTTATATGAAAAAAATTACATAGATTTGTAGAAAAATTTTTGTCCCCAAATTTGTATACAGGAGTCCTTAACTTACAACACTTCATTTAGTGACCATTCAAAGTTACAGCACTGAAAAAACTGACTCATGACCGTTTTTCTAATTATGACTATTGCTGCATTCCCATGGTCATATGATCAACATGCCTGGCAACTGAATCATATTTATGACACTTGTGGTGTCCCAGGGTCATGTGATCACCTTTTATATCTTTCTGACAAGCAAAGCCAATGGGGAAGCCAGATTCACTTAACAATCGAGTCATTAATTTAACAACTGTAGTGATTCACTTAACAACTATGACAAGATAGGTTGTAAAACGGGGCAAATTTCACTTAACACATGTCTCACTTAGCAACAGGAATTTTAGGCTCAATTGTGGTCGTAAGTCGAGGATTAATTGTATTTACAAAATTGTTCCAAGACTGCTAAATGGACAATGAATGCTAACTATTGGAATACTGTCTCTAATGACTACTTGGAAAATGCAATACATGTTTCTATTTGATTGGGTTTAGACATGAAAAAATCATGATTTTCTTAATCAAGTTCTGTTAAATAAGAAACAATTTGCTAGCTTCATACAATATGCTAAACCCAAACCAAACAAATTACATTATAGCTTAGAATTATCTCTCCTTGTGAATCAGGCCAATGAGATAATAACATAAGAATTTGCATCGCTCTCTATCCATCTAGCAAAGCAAACTTTTGGACAGTGACGTATGTTAACCATACAGAAATATCATGCATTCTCCAATCACTCATGGAAAATTGTGAAAATGTGTCAACTGACAAGAGTTCTTATTAGCATCTTGTGTAACTTTTGTAACTTCTACAAAAGTATTTGCTGTGCCCAGAAAACTTGATACTCTACTTGATAGACTAGAAAAGGCAACAGGGAAGTAACTGCCATTCTATGTAGCTATTCATAAGAACTTCGACTAGTAACGAAGGAATAAAATACACAAAAATATGCTTTTATAGTTCACTTACTAAATACAATATTAATTAAGAAGATTCAGACTTACTACTAAAATGGTTGCATCATTTGTGTCTTTTTTAAATTCTACAAAGCTTTCAAGTTTCTTATTGTGCTCTTCCAATACTGTGATTCTTTCCTCTTGTTCCTTGCACTGCATATCTTTTGAGTTTATTTCTTGCTATAAAACACACAAAAAGGAATATCTCAAACACATTCAATACATGCTATACTAAATACAAAGGAATTGTCCCCATTCATATCACCATTCCATTTAAAAAAAAAAAAATAGGGAAGCCAGGCAATCACCACTACCTCACCTGAAGGTCTTGATTGTATATTTCTGCATTTGAAATTATATCCTTTAAGATGGTAATTTCATGCATTAGTTGCATCTGTGGAGCAAGTGAAGCAAATAGCAAAGCAGTTATGAAGCACCCATCAGTTTAGTTTGCAATCCATCACCATAAGAAAGATAAGCAGCCTTTGCATTAAAAGATTCTGTTAGAACCACTCATTTTTAGATAAGCATCTAGTTGTTACTGCAAGAAATACTGCTTATGCATATCTTAAACTGGAGAAAAATTCTAGGAAACAAAATCTCAACCTCAATACCAGAGTGATTAGATTTGTACATGGCACAGTGCAATAATGACTTGGTTTATGCATAACACTAAACCAAAATTAAATAAGCCATGTTTTGGCTCATCTCAAACTTAATCGTTGTGGTTGGTTGTGAAACCATGGCTTAATGTATTATGTGTACTTAGTGAAAAGCAAAGCTTAGCGTTGTAAGATGTTTAAATCCAATAATTGTTATTACTTCTCAGTCTTTCAAAGTAGAATGACTTGGTTGCAAGATTAATATTTCATGGTTGGTCACAAGAAGTTTAATTCTACTTTAGTAATTTATATTCCATTAAAATTAGTACATTTATGTCCCATTCTTTCATAATGGAAATTGAGGGAGAGAAAATGCATATTCCCAGATGATCCTTGAGCAAGATGCAGAGCAAGGTTATAGTGCAGTGTGCCTCAAACACTTCGCTCTAGTCTGTGTCCTCCAGATAACACTTTCACCCCCAGATTTCGTATCCAGATGTGTTGGTGAGGAAATCTGGAAACTGAGATCCTAAACAACTGGAATGTCTATGGAGATTCTCTGTCATCCAGGTCTTGGTTGTCCCAAAGGTGCTTTTTTTTCCACGAGGCAACTGGACTTTCTTGGGTTTTTTTGAAGACGTTTTGCTTCTCATCCAAGAAGCTTCTTCAGCTCTGACTGCCATTCCCCACCATGCAGTCAGAGCTGAAGAAGCTTCTTGGATGAGAAGCGAAACGTCTTCAAAGAAAAACAAGAAAGTCCAGTTGCCTCTCGAAAAAAAGCACCTTTAGGAAAAATAACTGGAATGCATTAGAAGTATAGATATCTAATCTATAGTTATAGCATGGTTGCACTAATTTCCCAAGGAAACCATTTAACTAGGATACTTTTTAGTACAATAAGAATCAATATTCCTGATTCAATGGAATATGATGTTTCTCTAATTCTGGATGGGATTTTACTCCTACCTGAAAGATAAGGCTCACATCTCAAGAGATGCTGTTTAGTTTATATGACTGATTATTTTTGCCATCTCAAGGCAGAAAAAAGGTGCAGACATATGACAAAGTACTAAAACTTGAAAACAATTCATTCAAAGGAAGAGATAAAGCTACATCTGAAGATAAAAAATGTTTTGATATTATACATTTGCATTTTTTCTGATTTTATTATTGCTACTGTTAGAGATGGCTTACTATAAATGTCATCATCCTGAACATTCTCGGAATGCAAATTGAAATATACAATATTTTGCCATTGTATCAAATCTAAAAAAACAATTCCAGTTACTGTAAAATAGTTGGAAAAAAAATCTCATAATTTTACATGTTCTGAAAGAACTGCAGTGGCGTTTAGTCTATTCCAGGGGTGTCAAACGTGCAACATCACGTGACATGTTGCGACATGTCGTGACTTCTTTGCCATTGCCGGCAATGGGGTAGGCGCGGTTTTACTATGATGCATCTGGCCCATGGGCCGGCAGTTTATTCACTTCACTTCACATTGAAAGTATTTTTTTAAAACTTATACAAATGTTTCATTTGCATACAAATGTTTCATTTTCAAACAATTCTTCCCCCCCCTTACCTCCTGCTCTTTAGAAGCCTGTTTCTCAAGGGCCACAAACTCATTGGTTGATATTTTCTCACGCAGCTCTCTGAGTTCATAGGCCAGCTGTTCTTTCTCCAAGCACACACTATCAAGTTTTGCTTTTATGGCTTGCTGTTCAGTGACAGCATTATCCTGGCCAAGAAAGGAATGGAGGAAATTACATCTTTCACCCATAACTTCTGTTGAATATCCTGCAACCTACAAAAAGGACTCACCCTTTCTTCTAAGAGGCTTTGGCAAAGATCAACAGACTCGGCAAAGTCTTTAGAAGTCTAGAACAAAAAACATTTCAGTGGACAAAAGCATTCTGCTACTTTGCAAAATATCAAATATAATGGAACTTAAAAGGGATTGTTGCCTAAATTGCACTAATCATCAAATTATGCTTCATCATCAAATTATGTTCCCAACTGGAAGAAAAGCTCATTTTTTTTACACATAATATGCAAATAACATTTATTTTATTGGATTTGTAATCATATAGATCTAGTTAGGAATAAATAAATAAAATAAGAAAAGTGAAACCTGTTCCCTTTTTTCCTCTACAGGCCTATTAAGACATTGCTGGCATAAAAAAAAAATACATTGGGGAAGAGCTTTCGACAGGCTGTATTTTCCCTTAATGTGCAATTCTACCCCACTGAAGCATGTTTGCCCACTGCATGGGAAAAATTGGTTCGACAATACATCCAACTCTCTCGGCAAATTCTGCTTGGGTTTTTTTTGCAATCAGTCCCTAATACTTACAAAATTTATTTCAGGTCTTGGGATCCATTCTTCCTCAGGCATTATAATACTGGCTGTCAGGCATTGATCATCATATTCTGAGAATTCCGAGGAGACAGCTAAGAATTAAAAATACCCAACCCCAAAATAGATAAAATTAAATGGAAATTCTATGGAATATTTTTTATAGAAAATAGCTACTTTTGGCCTCCTTAATTGTCACCAAGTGGCAACCATTCCATTAGACTCTAAATTGTTTTTATATCAGATAACTGAATTTTATGCAACCTAAGCTTGCACTTTTCCATCCCATTTGATTTGGATAGATGTTTTACTCCATGAAGTCGCTTTTGTCTTAGTGAGCAATACAGATGTTATGCTAGCCTTGTTATGCTGAGTGCCTTGGGCAGAAGCATCTGCCAGATCAATGTATTTGGAAAGTCAGGTCTTTTCAATCTCTAGAGACAGCTGCCAGATTCAGATTTCTTTCAGAGCAAATAAGAGAGAAACTGTACTTGTTTAACGTTAATTGGGACCAAAAATTCTGTTAAGTGATGTGCTTAAAGAAAAAAAAACCATGCTGCTCCTAAACAATGCAAAGTCAAAAGCCACCATGCTGCTGAGGGTGGAGGCAAGGCGGGGACTGCCGAGCGTCTCCGAAAATGTTTTGAGTAGGATTATCTTTTTTGTTTGTGTACGTAAATGCATCATATTGTTATCTGCTGTTCAATTACAAAAATTAATAAAAAATTTATAATATAAAAGCCACCATGCTGCTTAGTGACAGCAGTTCTGGAAGTCCCAGTCGCTGTTAAACGAAGACTGCCCAGGTGGTTAAGCGAGGACCACACTTGACTTCAACTTCCAACTTCCTGCTGGCTTCCCAAATGACTTTGTTAGTAGGAAGCCAGCAGGGAAGGTCTCAAATCATGATCATATAACTCTGGAGATGCTGCAGTGGCCATAAGTACATGGTCTCCTGTAGGTACAAACACTCACTGAATAAAAAATTGTTAAATGAGGACCACCTGTACTTTAAGCCTGGAATTTCATCCTCCACAGTCCATCCCATATTTAACAGAAGTCAACAGCATCAGGCAATTAACATGTAGACTAAGCACGTCTTCTAAAGAGGCATATGATGGCATTTACTATTACCAATTTTCTACAAATGACAAATCTTGATTTGCTACAAAGCCACAATTAATTGGTATATTCCTTTTAGGATATAGGAGTCTATTGAAACATTTTCTTAGGGAAAAGAACTTACATTCTTCCATCTCTGTAACACTAGATAGAGAAGTTTTAAAGCGTTTAGCTCTATTAGGAAACTCTTCCAAGAAAGGCTTTCCCCCATCTTGGCTTAGAGGACCAGGGGCCCAGGTCACACGCCTCTTCTTTTTAGCCTTAAATTAAGAATAAAATTAAAATAAGCACACATATACACAATAAGTTGGCCAAGCTTTCTCACACTTCAAACAGGCTGGGAATTTCTTAGCCAACATGAAGATTGAGGAATTCTGAGACATGAAGTCTTAATAAACCTTTACCGATTAGAGCAGTGGTTCTCAACCTTTTTAATGCCGCGACCCCAACCGGTTGTAAGTCAAGGACTAAACCGGTCGTAAGTCGAGGACTACCCAACCGGTCGTAAGTCGAGGACTTTCCCTGCCCGGGAGCGCCACACATGCGTGGTTCCGCCCCCTGCGCCGGCCGAGGCGTAGCTGGCAAGCGGCAGAGATGGAGCAGGCCGACCACCAGCTGGCCCAGCCCAAGGGAGGTAAGGCACCCGCCGGAAAAGGGGAAAAAAATGGCGGACAAAAAAAATGGCGACCCCCGTGAAATGGCCGATCGACCCCAAATGGGGTCCCGACCCACAGGTTGAGAACCACTGGATTAGAGAAAGGACTTGATATAATAAGTACATTATACCTGTTATAAATAAAAGGACTTGATATTTGTTCTCTGTAGAGTCAGGAACTCTAGCAGAAACTGTTGTTGGAGTTTTGGCAAACATATTGGCAATGTTGATTTTAAAGAAAACTTTGACAGGTAAGGAGTAAAGCAGTTGTAAATGTAACAGCACCTGACATTATGACCTACTAGTCTTAATTTAGAGCAGCCCGACAAGCAATGCTAAAGTTTTGTCTAGAGGTGATATATGCTATTAGTATATAAGCTTGAGAAACAGAGATAAGAGTTCTGACAAACATGAATTGTCAACTGAAGACTGTTTTATGAAGACAGCAGATGAGTTTGAATTAGAGGAGTCTTTACTATTTTCTCAAACCGTTGCAGAACCATCAAAAATACCATTTCATACAAGTGCAGCTACTTATTCTATCACCAAGATGGAAAAGAAGAGTTTCCATATTTTTGCTATTTCAGTGTCTAAATCGAGAGTGCCTTAAAATATATCTCATGTTTAAGGTATCAATTTTTGATTAACCCTGAATACATTAGAGGCATTTTTAGAATTTAAAAGATCTAGAATTTAAGACATGCTATTTGTTTTGAGATTTATCTTATTTCTTGTATCATCACATGAATAAAAGCCATTACTACAAAAATCTAAACAAAACCTGGCCTCTTAATCACCCCCTTGGGATGTCCAAAAACCTACTCCAGACATACTCACTGCATCCCAATGCCTGAATAAAAAGCTAAATCTTAATGCCCTTCTGAAAGGCTAAGAGAATGGGAGTTCTTTATGTTTACACAAACATTGCCCATCCTCCCAAACATAACAATTCCAAAACAAGCAATGTTTTCTAACTTTCTGCAAGATTTAATCTTCATACTTGCCTTTAGCTCCCGTTCTTGCAAAAAAGAGGATGAAGTCACCAGCATCTCTGTCAGTGCTCTTATCCTGTCTTGCTGCTCTTTCTGAACAGAATTCTTCTCTTCCAAGAGTTGTGCTAACTGATCTTTGGTTTGAGAATGTGATGAAACCTAAAACAGAAGATACCAATGCTGCTTATCAAATGGAAACTTTGGTTCTGCAAGGAAATAAATACGAAGAATTTGTGGAAAGATAACCTAGGAAACATTATCTATGGTATGGTAAGGTGTCCAAAGAAAAAGAGGATATTTTTGACTTCTTCAGATGGAGATCATAGAAAGATCAGTTACTTTCTAAGTCAAGACAAATGTCCAGTGGATCAACACCTTCCAGCTTCCCAGTGTCCCCAACAAAGAGGAAAATTTAAAAATTAAAGCCACTAGAGGAGAAATAAAAAGAGTTAGCTACAGATTACTAAAACATAAGAAGCTTCTCCCTTCCTTTGTGGCTGTCAGGAACCCACAAGTTTTGGAGTTCTACTAAATAACTCTGTCCAGCTTCTTCACTGGTTCTTAGAATTTCTGTTCAGATTGTACTCCTGCTATCCCTAGATGCATTTTTTTCAGTTTTTCCTAATACTTTTGTCAGATTCAACTGAAATTAGCATCTAAACATACATAATGAATCATTGGTTCTCTTGGAAGGCAATGAAGTTAAGAGTTTGAAAGTTTGTGACATGTACCATTCCTATGAATCCTATGGGTTTTTAGAACAGGAACACTTTCAAGGGGCACGCTTTCAGATGGATTTGGCCTGGAAACACCCCCCCCCCACACACACACTTCATTTAGACTAGGCAACTTACTTCTTCCAGTTGGCGTTTCAAATCTTCTATTTCCTTACGGTATCTCTTTAGAAGAGCATCATCATCAAGAACTTCATTGACTTTCGGGGTATTCTTCATATTTTTAGCTGTACTAGCAAACTAGAAGAGACAAGATATGTAGAGAAGGCCAGTAATATAAAAAAATCAGTATATTTTTTTTAAATCTTGTTTGATCCATAAATTGAAAACATATTATTCTTACTGTATATTTCTACTCTAATGTATATTTCTTTCTTTATGAAGATTCCCCCCCCATAGCACTTTGTGTAAACAAAATTGAGAAATAGGTAAAAACCATGGGAGGCTACTTCTGCTGCTTGATGATTTACTATGCAAGACTTCCAAGAAAGGGTCAGTCAATAGTTCATCAGACTAATTCATAGACTGGCCCTGGAATGCCACAAATTCTTACCCGGCACACTCTTAAGTTTAGGTCTATGTATGAACAGATCCTGTACAGAGCTCTGATACCCCAATACTTTTTAGCTATCTGTCTCTAAGGAGGAGCAGTTCACTTCTACAAGCTTTCAGAAACGGTTTGTAGTGAGGCTGATGTTGGAAGGTAAACAAAAATGCAACAAATCAACAAAAAAAGTAGAATATACTCACATTTTTCCACATAGCACAAAATATAAAAAATAATCATAAGAATACCTGTGGTACATAATTTTGAAGTGATAACTGCCCTTTGCCCTTTTCTGCTTGCGATTATCCATACCCAAAATGTTATTTTAGCAAACACATAGCACAACAATTGGGGAGAATATATAAAAATAATCATAAAAATAACCGTGGCACATAATTTTGAAGCGATAACTGCCCTTTGCACTTTTCTGCTTGTGATTATCCATACCCAAAATGTTCTTTTAGCAGGAACATTTAAAAATTACCTGCAGCGTGCTAAGAGTTTCTTCCAACGATGCTGGTGTAATTGTACATATGATAACAGTCTTAGCATTTCCACCCAAAGAGTTCTGAAGAATTCTTGTTAGCTTACTGTCCCTGTAGTTTATAAAGCCTCTGGTGCAAGGGGATGAGAGAAAGAAGAATAAAATATTATGGCTAAGGCTGAGGGAAAATTGGTTCAACAGCCAACTCATTATCTTTAGACAAAGTGAGAACACTAATCAGCGCAATAATAAAACGATCTAGATGAAAAAATGCGAAAAGAGGCATGTTAAAAATTGAAGTTGGAAAAGGGGAGATTCAGAGCTCATCAACTTTTTGCTGCTCCAATTGAAACAGGAATTGTTTTTTTCTTACCCAGACTGATCGTCACAAAGTTTCTTGATAACCTGGCCCAAGATGAAGAGGCTCCGGTTAATATTACACCCTTCTTTAAGTCGAATTCCTAAGAACATACATAAAAAGCACCATTTCAGTCGCTGCTGTATCAATTTAAGGCATCATAAATTGGTTCTTATTTTAAGGCCACATGAAGAGTTGTACTGAATCAAATATACAGCCCACACAGTCCAGTAGATTTAAAAAAACAAGTAACCAAATGGATCCTTTTTGAAGCCTACAAGAAAGTAGGAGTGAATGCAATTCTCCATTCAGATTCTTCAACAATTGGAATTAGGAAGTATGGACCTCAACAATAAAGATGACATAGCCACCACAACTGGGAGCCCTTAACAGGCCTGCACACCATGAATTTGTCTAGTTTCCTTTTAAACTTGTCCTTTCTGATAGCAGGGCATTAATAGTTTAGGATATCTAACCTTTAATGATTGCAGAAGTGAGAACATAATCTAGCACAGATTAAAAATATCTGTATTGTGATTTTATTCTTACATTTCTAGCCAACAATGGCTGTTTAAGTTGATGCAGATATAACATTACAGTTGCTAGTGATCAGTATGTGCCCTCTATTAAGAGCCATTCATTTAGGAATGGACAATTATGTGTAATCTCTTTATTCCCACATGATTACACTTACAAGTAGTCCTTGACTTATGACAATTGAGCCCAAAATTTCTGGTGCTAAGTGTGACATTTGTTAAGTGAATTTTGCCCCATTTTACAACCTTTCTTGTCACCGTTAAGTGAATCACTGCAATTGTTAAGTTAGTAACATGATTGTGAAGTGAATCTGGCTTCTCCCTTGACTTTGCTTGTCAGAAGGTGGTAAAAGGTGATCACATGACCCAGGACACTGCAACCGTCATAAATATGAGTCAGTTGCCAAGCATCTGAATTTTGATTATGTCCCCATGGGGATGCTGCAATGGTCGTAAGTAAAAAATGGTCATAAGTCACTTTTTTCAGAGCCTTTGTAACTTTGAAAGGTCACTAAATGAACTGTTATAAGTCAAGGACTACCTGTAATTCAAAACAGGAGTTTCTCTGGAAGAATCTTTTTACTTTAGAGAGTGTGGAGAAAACAAATGGAGAATTCTAATGTATGATTATGCCAGTCTAAGGATGTCCTTTGAAGATGGCAGGATATGAATGTAGTCTACTTAAGACAGAGTTCCCCAGCCTTTTAGGCACCAGGGACCAGTTCTGTGGAGAGAGATTTTTCCGCGGTCCAGAGGGGGCGTAGTTTTATGTGCTGCCTGCATCTTGTGGTTGAGGCTTTGCTTGTTTGTGCGGACCGATTGCTGGCATGCCGCAGCCCGGTACCGGTCCATGGACCAGGGGTTGGGGACCCCCGACTTAAGACAATAAGTTAAGAACTTACTATAGAATTACAGAAAATCCTCACTGAAGAGTAAACACATACCTTCAGCCCCTGTTTGGCTAGCTCTTTCACTTCCTGCCAGATCTACAAAATTCTGAAAAATAGAGACAGAATTTGTTATGCTTAGTTTTATTTAAACTATTTTGCTGAAGAGCACAATCAAATATTAGAACTGATGAGTCAAACTTACTGAAATTCAGAAAGCAAGCATTACACAGTGCTCCCAAGTTTAGCTTATAAAATATAAGCTAAATATAAAAAAGCAAGCATTACACAGTGCTCCCAAGTTTAGCTTATGATCACACTTACTCAAATCACTTTCAAGCGAACACTGAGACACAAACTGTTCTTTAGAATATACAAAGACCCACTTGATTTAAAATAATAGCAAACTTTACTGGCTACAGTGTATATATTTTCTTTCACACATGTGCACTCATACATACTTAACCACATCCTCAATTAGTTTGGCAGGCACCAGCCAGAGAGACGGAAGTCGCCAAGTCTGGGTCCAGAGGCGACAAAGAGTGGGTGGGCTTGAGGACCCATTTTATCCCCCCAAGTCCTTGCTTTGTTCTGGTAGCTGTTGATGGGGAAGGTTTTCCCATGTGCTCAGGCCCAATTTCTTTTGTCTGATTCAGGTGACATTTTTTGTTTCTTTAACAACTTGGTTGTTTCTTAACTACGGTACTTCTCCCGAGAGAGCTTTTTCCAGCTTTTGTCCGCCATGCTTCTATGCCATCATCATCATTAGGTATGGCGGCTTCAGCCTTGTCTTACACGAACTTCCTGTCACTTTTTTTAATATAAACAATTTGATGGGATGCATTTTAGAAATTTATTAGCCTATCCAGTCTGAATATAAATCAGAACATAACTGTTACTTAATGTTTATAAAGTTACACCAGCGTACTATCATATCCCACTTATTATAACCCATGTGCCATCTTACAAATAACTCACCAAATGAGAAACCATTACAGCTCCTTCATAACTTGAGCCAGAAGTATGCTTTTCTTTACTTTCAATGATCTTTTTAAAAAAAAGATATCATGAACCAGATTTAACAACATTTTTATACATTAGAGAACAAAGCTAGACAAAAATTAAAATGAAATCACACATCATATTAATTTTAGTACACTGTGTGTACCAGGTCAATTTCCCCTACCTTAAGGGACAGGAGGCAGCTTTTCCTAGCCTGACACCATTCAAAAACCATGTTGTCTCAATTCAACTGAATGAAGCTATTTGTAGCATAAGGTTCCCCATAAGGGATTGTATTTATTGGTTCCTACTTATTGTTAGAAGATAAAGCCCTACCAAAGTCTGAAGAAGGAGGCTAAGGGGAGATATGATATGAATACTATTAGCAGGAATGTGGATTGATTCTTCAGAGTGATAGGACAAGAACCAATGGATGAAAGCTTTACACAGAGAGAACCAAACTCAAAATAATGAAGAACTTCCTGACCTTGAGAGCTATCAATCAATTGAACAAACTGCTTCCTAGAATTAAGGGTGTTTTCTGTCAGTGTAGTTTTCAAGCAAAACTGAATAGCCATTTGTCTGGGAACAGGATTTCTAGTTTGGCCAAATAAAAATAAAGAACATGCTCCTCAAAATCACCAAGCGAGCATTAAATTTATCACCATAAATTCTAAAACCTCTTCATCAGACTTGTGGCCTTATTTGCCCTACAGGAGTCACTAAAAATTGAAAGGCCTCAATCTATATGGTCTTCGGCCCAGGTTTCTTTACTTGGTGGAAGATATGTGCCATTCAATCTTTTGTATAATGTGCTTATTTAGTAGCTGCATGGCAGATGCTGCTGAACACTGCG
Source organism: Protobothrops mucrosquamatus (assembly GCF_001527695.2). Classification (NCBI taxonomy): domain Eukaryota; kingdom Metazoa; phylum Chordata; class Lepidosauria; order Squamata; family Viperidae; genus Protobothrops; species Protobothrops mucrosquamatus. The sequence goes on from NW_015386300.1 coordinate 1,179,956, forward strand.
GCATGAACTAAATGAAACCAGGAACATAGCAATCACTTACCATTCTAAAAATTGTATGAGAACGGCTGCTTCTTTCATTCATTTTCGTCTCACCATAGTGTCTGTTTTCTGTTTAGAAGAAAAATTAGATACAGATTATTCTTATACCTAGTCTTCTCTTCTGACTTATTCTCGTTTCCCATAAAATAGAGCTCAACAAATGGTGCCTACAAACACATCTGACTCCCCTTCCCCACCTACCATACCCACTAAACTTCTACACAGCCTCCAAGTTGCCTTCCAACTTTGTTATTTTGTTAGAAATGAAAGAAGAAATAACCCCTCCAATTTTGCACCTCTTTTCTGGGAACTTTCACAGCAGTTCTTTATTTTCCCTCAAAGAGCGGAAGAACATCCCACTCCCACTGTGAACAGGGGTAGCAGCACAGCAAGTTCCTCATCTTTCATTTTCAAGGAAAGGGCTAAAATGTACTACAATACCAATGGCTATTTCAGCATAGTGGTTTCATTTGCATGTGTGCCTGAGGGATGGAGAAAGAAAGTTATATAGGAGCCCTGGTGGCACACTACTGAGAATGCAGTATTGCAGGCAAACTCTGACCACATTCTGGAGTTCGGTCCTGATGGACTCAAGATTGACTCAGCCTTCCATCTTTCAGAGGTCGGTAAAATGAGGACCCAGATTGTTGGGGGCAATATGCTGACTCTGTAAACCACTTAGGGCTGTAAATCACTATGGAGTGGTATATAAGTCTAAGTGCTATAAGTTTATATATGAACATACATGCGTATGTTGCCCATGTGGACAAGAAAGATAGATTGTGTGTATGGAGGAATATCCATCTGCAGGGAGGAGACAATAAAGAAAAGTGTATTGAAGATGGTATGTATTCATTTGCAGATACAGAGGCCAGACTTTTAACAGATCTAGAAATCTGAGATTTACATATAATGCTCGGTGTGTTTAAACCACTATCAGATAGCAAATCTTACTTTCTCCTTTCTTTAGCCAGGTCATGACCTCCTCTGGAGAAACCACTACTTCTTCATTCAGATCTTCAACATAGATTGTCCTCTACAAGAGAATGAAACATTCGGTTATTATTATACCAATCAACATTCTTTATCAGTTGTGAGTATTGTGCCTTGTACTTGCACACATAATTGGGCTCAATGGCTCAACCATGAACAAAACCTCAGAAAATCCTGGCCAGCCCAGGAACAATCTAGAGTAGTTGAGACTAGCAAGGGAGTGGCTACAATGGGAAAGCTTGCTGGAGAGCAGCACTAGAAGTGTGGATTTGTCCAGCTTCATGTACTTACATTGATGTCTTCACGAACCACTAATGACTTCTTTTTCCTAATGTTACTGCATAGCAAGTCTTGTATAGTTTCGTTATGAATTTCCATGTATGATATACGGAGTAGGAATTCCCTATCTGGAATCTAAAAGTTATAAGATATTATATTCATCAATAAGTTTGAAGACAACTTGCTCCACAGATACATTTTTATTGTCAATGCCATTAATCATAAATCATTCCTATTTGCATCCCTAGCCATGCTTTATTACTCGTTAGATTACAACTCTAATTACATCAAGTCATCTTTGTCAACGATGATGAAAGTCCAACATCAGAGGACTCATGGTTAAAGAAAGGCAAATTTATACATTGATAACACAGTCTTCTTCATAAGAATTTTCTGATCAAAAAGTCTTTTAATTCAACTTGTGACAGTCCCAAGAATGTGCTCCCCTAGATGCTGAACTTAAATGCTACTATTTTTATGTGACTAAAAAACTTGGTGAAAGAAGCTTGTAGCTGTTATTTTGAATTTTAAAACCATATAGGTAGTCCTTGACTTGCGACCACTCAAAATTACAACACTTTAAAAAAAATGACTTATGACCATTCTCACACTTACAACCATTGCAGCATCATTATTATCCCGGTACTTGGCAATTGGCAGTTTATAATAGGGGGGTCACATGATCACTATCTGCGATATTCCCAGTCAACGTCTGACAAGCAAAGTCAATGAGGAAAGCCAAATTTGCTTACCAACTGCAGCAAAAAAGGTCACAAAATCATAGGCAACTCATTTAATTGCCTTGCTTAGCAATGGAAGTTCCAGCCCCAATTACGGTTGTAGGTCAAGGACAACTGTATTGTGGGCGTTCATGCAAAATTATTTTCCAGGTATGGCTAGTTATATCTGAAAGCAAACCAATGACTTTACTCCACATTTCTTTCGCTAACCTTCCAATATGATCACTATGACTCCAACTCTTTGTGAGCAAATGAGCACCCTTTCCAATGAGAGTTCTGAGCATATTGTAGTTTGAATTTGGCCCTGGCAGCCCCCCTTGATATACCCCCAGCCTCTCTTCCACAATAAGCCTCTGTGCACACTGTAGCTTGGGACAAATGGCCAGAGCTTTACACAGAAGCCTCTCTGATTACGCCCTTAAAAGATATACAAGTAATGTTAAATCAAAAGAACATTCACAGCTTCTACAATGGACTCGGGAAAGTTGCTTTGAACTCAGCATATTTTTTGCATGGAGCTGGGAAACCAGAGGGAGGGACTCTCTGATAACCCTCCACTCATTTTTCTTGTAGCCTCTGGGATGGCAACCATGAGATACAGCCTATAAAATGCCGGCATGAGAAGTTAGGAACTCACAGCTGCAGTTTCAATACCAGTCATATTTATTTATGCAAAAGCATTAGTTAGCTGAAATATAAACATGAAGTAGAATCACTTACTCTGCAGATAGTATTGAAGACATTATTAATTGCCATGGGTAAGATACCTGGACTATCTTTGGTACCCAATATTGTGTACGTTTTGCCTGAAGCTGTCTGACCGTAAGCAAAAATAGTCCCTAAAAATAAACAGAATGATTAGTTCAAATGAATAGCCACATGCAGAAATATGCACAAGGATGATTATTTAAAGTACCATTATATCCTTGAACCGCTGACTTGATAATAGGAGCTGTCACACCTTGGTAGACTTCTTTTGTACTACTTTCAGAGTGGAANTGGCCTAGGGAGGATTTTTAAACTGGGTTTTTTAGAAATTTTAATTATCACAACATAAAAATTTTGGTTTTAATTTGGTTTTATTCGGTGGGGTGTGTGGGTCTTTCTTTGTTTTAATAATGTTGTGAGCCGCCCTGAGTCCTTCGGGAGAAGGGCGGGATATAAATTGAAATAATAATAATAATAATAATAATAATAAGTTTGAAGACAACTTGCTCCACAGATACATTTTTTATTGTCAATGCCATTAATCATAAAGCATTCCTATTTGCATTCCCAGCCATGCTTTATTACTCGTTAGATTACAACTCTAATTACATCAAGTCATCTTTGTCAGCGATGATGAAAGTCCAACATCAGAGGACTCATGGTTAAAGAAAGGCAAATTTATACATTGATAACACAGTCTTCTTCATAAGAATTTTCTGATCAAAAAGTCTTTTAATTCAACTTGTGACAGTCCCAAGAATGTGCTCCCCTAGATGCTGAACTTAAACGCTACTATTTTTATGTGACTAAAAAACTTGGTGAAAGAAGCTTGTAGCTGTTATTTTGAATTTTAAAATCATATAGGTAGTCCTTGACTTGTGACCACTCAAAATTACAACACTTTAAAAAGATTACTTATGACCATTCTCACACAATCATTGCAGCATCATTATTATCCTGGTGCTTGGCAATTGGCAGTTTACAATGGGGGTCACATGATCACTATCTGCGATATTCCCAGTCAGCTTCTGACAAGCAAAGTCAATGAGGAAAGCCAAATTTGCTTACCAACTGCAGCAAAAAAAGGTCACAAAATCATAGGCGACTCATTTAACTGCCTTGCTTAGCAATGGAAGTTCCAGCCCCAATTATGATTGTAGGTCAAGGACAACCTGTATTGTGGGCATTCGTGCAAAATTATTTTCCAGGTATGGCTAGTTACATCTGAAAGCAAACCAATGACTTTGCTCCACATTTCTTTAGCTAGCCTTCCAATATGATCACTATGACTCCAACTCTTTGTGAGCAGATGAGCACCCTTTCCAATGAGAGTTCTGAGCATATTGTAGTTTGAATTTGGCTCTGGCAGCCCCCCTTGATATACCCCCAAGCCTCTCTTCCACAATAAGCCTCTGTGCACATTGTAGCTTGGGACAAATGGCCAGAGCTTTACACAGAAGCCTCTCTGATTACGCGCTTAAAAGATATACAAGTAATATTAAATCAAAAGAACATTCACAGCTTCTACAATGGGCTCTGAAAAGTTGCTTTGAACTCAGCATATGTTTTGCATGGAGCTGGGAAACCAGAGGGAGGGACTCTCTGATAACCCTCCATTCATTTTTCTTGTAGCCTCTGGGATGGCAATCACGAGATACAGCCTGTAAAATGCCGGCATGAGAAGTTAGGAACTCACAGCTGCAGTTTCAATACCAGTCATATTTATTTCTGCAAAAGCATTGGTTAGCTGAAATATAAACATGAAGTAGAATCACTTACTCTGCAGATAGTATTGAAGACATTATTAATTGCCATGGGTAAGATACCTGGACTATCTTTGGTACCCAATATTGTGTATGTTTTGCCTGAAGCTGTCTGACCGTAAGCAAAAATAGTCCCTAAAAATAAACAGAATGATTAGTTCAAATGAATAGCCACATGCAGAAATATGCACAAGGATGATTATTTAAAGTACCATTATATCCTTGAACCGCTGACTTGATAATAGGAGCTGTCACACCTTGGTAGACTTCTTTTGTACTACTTTCAGAGTGGAACACACGATCTTCAAAAGAAAGCAAAAAGTTTAATTTGTAAATACTGTGCCCAGTCCCTGAAAATCATCAGACTAATACAGGTACTCCCTGATTTACAACCATTCATTTAGTGACTATTTGAAGTTACAATGACACTGAAAAAAGCAACTTGCGATCATTTTTCACATGACCATTGCCGCATCCCTTGGATCAGAATTTGGACACTTTGACAACTGACTAATATTTACAATAGTTGCAGTGTCCTGGGGTCATGTGATCACCTTTTGTGATCTTGTAATGAGCAAAGTCAATCGGGAAGCCAGATTCACTTCAAAATCATGTTATTAACGTAACTGCAACGATTTACTTAACTGTGGCGAGAAAGGTCGTAAAATGGAGCAAAACTCACTTGTCTTCCTTAAAAACAAATTTTGGGCTCAATTGTGGTCGTAAGACAAGGACTACTAGTACTTTGTAAACTGAAGCAGCTTTGCACACTCAGCTTTTCAAAGCCAATTGCTTGAGGATGTATTATGCCAACAATGAGCAACAATTGTGAATGGCCTATATAATAGGTATTAGCATTTGTATACTTATTTGGTTTATGCTAATCATAGGTATTATCCTTAATACAGTATTACATTTAATGATTATAGTTTTTTATTCTGAATATAACCTGGGAAATGGACTGCATTCATCTTTCTGAGGACAAATGAAAATGTATGAAAATTCACCAGAGACAGAACAAAAATTGAGATCAGAAAATTTCCAGAAAAGGAACTACTGAAAAATGAAATCAGTTTGAGAGCAGAAAAACTGAAAAAGCGATAAAAACTTAAAGTACAGGAAAATCTCATTTGTAATTTAAAAAAATTGCTGAAAATAGAACAACAGAGCAGCAATCTTAACAGTTATAATGTTTAGTGGCAAAACTCAAGACAGAAAACTAGGTCGCTAAGCAAGGAGAAAAGTAACAAATGTATCACCAAAATGATGGCCTCTATAAAAATCTACCATATTCCAAGAATGGAATTTTCTCTACTGATGTTTAAGCATCAGTAGAGAAAATTACTCACCTTTTGATTAATTAACTTTTTGTCTCACCTTTATTTTTGTCATCAGTAGGCAAACCTATTGCTCCTATCTATCTACCAATCTTTTCTCCACAATGACAATGCTGTGAGATGGGTTGGGCTAAGAAAAGTGACAACCCACTGACACCCAAACAACTATTGTGCCCAAGTCAAGTCTAGAGCTCATAGTTTCCTGGTTTTTAGGGCTAATAGATCCAAAAAACAGCTACTTCTTGGAGGTAAAAATTAAAGGTAATATAGAATGTAGCATGAACACAAGTAACAGAAGGTATAACAGTGCATGCAGTGCAACTAAACAAGTCAAAATATTATTATTCATCCTTACATTTACAAGAAACATTGTTCTAGGCATAGAAAGAAGAGTGACATACTCCCTTCATTCCTTCCTTTAGCCACCAGAGAAACAGACTAGGTTAGATTACCAAAACAATGAATTGTATTCAATGCATCTCCTAAAAATAATCAGTATGCATTTGCTGTACACATATAAAATGCATAAAGATCAGGAGGGTTAGTTACTAAATTTAGTATGGCATTTTTAATTAATCAAGACATTCCATTTATAAATTCTATTACTTTACTATATTACCATAGTAATATAGTACTAGGTATATATTATATACTAACGTATAGTATATAGTATAATTACTACAGTAATTAGTACATTACTATACTCATGCTGAAAATCACACAAATACTCATTTCAGGAGTTATCAAAGCTTACCAAAGACAAATGACCTGGTTCCATCTATTTGTGATACAATACAGTCTTCACTTTTCCATGAAACCTGTCCTTTTTCATCAAGGTCTTCATTTTCTCTTAAAGAACGAATCAGGGTTTTCAGGTCAGTAGATTATTTCAGGAATAAAGAGAAACCTTTCCCCTTAAACTGATATGCCCCTTAATGGGCTTTAAGTTGGTGGATCTCACTCTGGTACAAGGTTTGTAGTTTCTGACATCAAAATATCTGGAAAACGCATACTAAGCTCTAAGCTGGTGTGTAAACTAACATGAGAAATAGTATACAGAGTTACGTTTTAACCAATTATAAATGGGAATAATAACAAGTCTGTGTCCATTCTTAGTAACCAGATAGATTTTCTCCATAATGAGTGCATTTCAGACAGAGAAGCATTTTCAGGAAAACTTGATAGAACAGATAGGTTAGACCTGAATCCAAATCATGCAGATCATAGTTAATATTAAACATTTCATCATACTGACCCCCGGAAGGGGAATAGGGGTGGGGCTTATTCCCTCCCTATATACTGGATAAAGCCAGTTCCTTCCTTCTGTCTCTCCCTCTGCTTAACTTACTTTTATAAGCTCCGTACTACAAGGGAAAATTGGAAATGAGAATCCTACAAATGCTACATTGAATTAGAGGAAAAGCAGGCTACAAAACTGACGATCAAAGACCCCGAAACAGCAAATAAAAAAGGCAACCAGCGATAATCTACATCTAATATAACAAAATAAAATCACCTTGCAATTAGTGGCCGCACTCTCACGCAAACGGTAACACCACCTTCCTCCATTTTGCTTCGCTTCTTAGGACTTTCCTTTTTTAAATTGAGCTTCAGTATTTGAATTTTCTCTCAGGTCTCTTCTGATTGGTCGGTTGGTGAGGCAAGAACCATTTCCGCCCAAGGTGGACTGAACCATTATTTCACAGAGGGTTGTAGTAAAGGGCGAATGGATCCAAGCTCTCGAGGGGTGGTAAGGAAGGAAAGGGATGTAATTAATCATTATATGAGAAGTCATTATTGCACGGATTCCGATCACTTTTCTTCCTGAAGTGTGAAAAATTAGCATATATAATACGATATATATATATATATCGTATTATTTTCCTTTACAAAAAAAGCGGCAGTAGTGATAGGGTTAAAAAGGCGGGCCTTAGGAGGAAGAAACGGGAAGGTGGATGCTGATTGGCTGAGTGAGTCCTTATGTTAACCTCTGCAAAATGAGAGGGCTTTAGATGGTTTTCAGGGCGGGAGAGTTGAGTCTGGGAAAAGCCGCTTTCGTCTCGTAGACCAGAAAACAACGAGAGTCTGCCAAGAAGTCCGAGGGACTCCAGCCGATTGTCTTTCAATCTGCTCCAGTTTTGGGGTTGATTCAGATAGTGTCCCCACTTCCTCTGTCAGTTGCCAATTTACAAATAATGGCTGTGTTAACTGATCATGCCTAGCTATGGTCAGTATATCATTGTTTGCTAAACCAAACTTCTGGGATTGCGCGTTGCAGAGAACCAGAAGGCCAAATAAGTTACATCAGCATAACGGGTCAAATTGAAATGCTGTTGTAGTTAGATGTGTAATCCGAAGTAACCTTGTAACAAAATAAATTTTTTTTTAACTTGGCTATGATTGTCTATTGCGTCTGGTTAAAAAGGCAAGGATTTATACGTTCAAGAGGACGAGCTTGGAACATAAGGCAAAAATTTTGTGTAAAATGTTTTCTTTGGAATTATATGGCCTTACATCTCATATTTGTGAAAAACTGGCTTATGAACATACAATATCACCATTTTATTGCATCTGGTTTAAAGCAAGGTTTGTGAGTTAGATTATTTTAAGATTGCCATGAGTTCCATATTTAAGGATTTGTTTCCTTATTGAAATAAAAATTAAGCTATTAAGAAACATTGCTCTTTTTTGTCTTGGTGATATATTGCAACTGCTGGAAACGAATTTAATTCAAAATTGAGATTTGTTGCTATTCCATACTGCTTTTTAAAAAAATGCTATTTCAGAGTTTTATTTTTAATTTACTCATCAAAAGTACTACAAATAATGTATTATACAATAGTGTTTATCAGAATACAGTTGTAGAAAAGTTTATCCTTAACAAAAACTATTATAACAGTATTTTGAGCTTAATCATCCTCATCTTCGTCTTCCTCCTCCTCCATTTCTTCCATTTCTTCTGCTTCCAGTGCCTCCTCTTGTGCAGCCTTGAGTGCCATCTCTTCTTCCACAGTTGGATCAAGTGTTTCAGTGACTTCAGGCCCAATAATATATTCGCTCTGCACTGGGGGTGGCAATGAAGGGTTGAAATTTTCTGGACTGTATTTGTGACCCCAGCCAACGTAAATGTTATCAAATTTCCTAAAACAAACAGAAGACCCTAACATTATTAAAAATGCACATCTAATTAGTGATGCCTCTTTCCTCCTGTCCCCCCCCCCCAATGTATATCACTCTTTCCTGATTAAGTTGGGACTTCCAAGCCTCAGAATTTATATCCAACATGACCCTTATTTCTGGAATGTGCCAGAAAGGGAAAAACTGATCACCCATATACAGTATATCTTACCAGGTTTTCTCCTTTGCCTATTCTGTGTACATGGCAGAACATCTATTCAAATTTTCTTCAAAGAAGTCCATTCTCAAAAAGATGCATGGATTATAGCTTTAAAAATACTCAGAGTGGTATTCCTCTGCTTACACAACTGGCAGCTTATTAGCTGTCAACAAAACATGTATATTGGTGTACAACTAGTTTGGCTTTAGTGTCAACAAGTTGAGGAAAGTATGCGGAAAATGGCTTTGGGAATTCTTTGTAATTTCTTAATAATTCATCCAGGCTAAGTCACATGCCTGGGAAGGAGACTTAAAACAAAGGTGTGTTTCTTCCATTGAGATTCATTGGAGATTTTTTTTTTCTGGATTTTTTCTTCACACCCTCAATTCAGATTCACATGTTTTTAAAAATCTAACCTTTCTTTAGCCAGCTTCATACCAAATTTGGTCCCACTGTTCAGTTTTCAGAAGGTGGTTGTGCTGGTGAAGGCAAGGCAATAATTCCAATCACTTTATATAATTTATTCCCTGCATTATGTTCAGTTGGGGGGGTTAGACTGGAGGAGTTGGCCCCATTAGATATAATAGACCAGGAAATGCACTCCACAGGAAGACTAAGTTACTTTTAATGAGATTGGCTGAAATAGCAGAATTTTGTATGTCTGCATTGTACCTCCTTTTAGTTCAATGAATTAGGAAGGTGTTTGCTGAATAATTCCAAATATTATCTGGTTATTGTGGACTTTTAGGAAATGTTTCATCCCCTTTTGCTCAGGCAACAGCTTCTGCATATCTCTGTCAAAGTCATCTTCCTTGCTCTCTACCTTAACCTATATGGATTTACTGGAGTTTTTTTCCTGAACTTTTTTCTTTGTAGACACTGGCTGGATGCAACCTATTTTGAAGATTGGCTTCTAATTCCCACAGCAAGTTCCATCCTATTGTGTCCTGTTTTCAGAGAGTTATTTTGCGGATGGACAGAGAATGAATCCTGCGCTTCTTAATTTGTTTCTAACAGATCAATGCTACAATTGGTAGCTTGAAAAAGGAAGGATTAAAGAATGCATTGTATTATACTCATGTATACAAAATTGCTTAGCTTGATCCCAAATTTTGTTGTGGAAAAGATGAATGTTTACAGTTCTCAGTAGATGCCACTGGCTTGATTTTAGTGAAAACTCTATAAAAACAGTATCTTGTCAGTTCTCTATAAATAAGGAAATCAACCATTGATTAAGATGGAAAATAACAAAGCAGAGCTTTTATGACTGGAAACAATCAAAACATTACACTGATCCTTACTGCCTACCTTCCAATAGCAAAGGAGTATGCTCCAGGCCACAAGTTAGCTTGAAGAACCGCAAGGGCATATTGAGGAACTAAATGTGTTGAAGCTTCAGAAGACCATGGAGCGGTGCCTTGAATATCTGTTAAGAACAAATCGATTTTGGGATATCAGAACTATTTTTTTTTTTTACCAAAAAAACCTATAGTCCTGTGTGTAGAAAAATATGTTCTATTAAAAAGTTAATTATGAACCATGTGATGAGTTGATTTAACAAAATCACTCAGATGTTGACCATCATCTGCTTTCTCACTGGCCAAAACATCCATGTTCCCAAAACTGAAGAAGAAAAGACAATCAGCCAGGTGAGGTTTTTGCTGTATTACCTGCATCTTCAGAGAGTGGTGTGAGAAGAGGAGGTCCTGTTTCTTGTAACTCTTCTGGTTCTTCTGCTTTCTCTTCTTCATCCTCCTCCTCCTCCTCCTCCTCTGATTTTTGATAGGGATTAATCCAGGCACAACGCCCCTGAACCCAAAGGAACTAGAGTTAGCAAGGTCGATGATTTTTTTCATTTGCCTACACTTTTTTCATATGCCACACTTCTTTCCACTGGATGTCTCCAGTGCCTTATCTTAGCTCTCCTCAATCAGGCTTTTGCAGGATCAGTGATCTGCCTGGTATTTTAAAATCATGCCATACCTGAGTGTGTGGAACATTTTCTGGTCATATATGTATGTATGACAAATATAATTGGGAATGTTCTGATAAGCATATGAGATTTATGAAATATCTTCAATCAGGCTTCCTATTTAAAAGTGGATATATTTTTGTTATCCAGTGCCTACTGCTGGCTGGGTGACTTTGGGCTCTCTCAGCCCACCTCACCTCACAGGGTGGTGATTGGGGGGACAAAATAGGAGGCAAGAGTGTAAGGTATGTTCACCGCCTTGAGTTATACGGATAGTCCCCACTTAACAACCGCTTTTTTTAACAATTTCAAAGTTACAATGGACCCCTCCCCTCCTAGCAATTTAGGACCTAGTTCTGAAGTTTTAATGGCTGCACACATGTAGTCATTTGACCATATTTCAGGCATGCAGCAACAGGCTCACCATTATGGCTGCCTGCAGCGTTCTTCAGTCACATGACCGTGATTTATAATGTTTTTGATGTTTTCTATCGTTTTGGCTGATTTCCAGCAAAAAAACATTCATAGGAATACATTTCTTCACTTAATGATCATAGTGTTCACTTAATGATTGCTGCAAAAAAGTCAAGTCTGGTAATGTAGGTGTCTAGATTTATGACCCTCCTGATTTGTAAAGGAAATTCTGGGTTCCATTATGGCTGTAAGTCAAGGACTACTCGTATATAAAAAAAGATAATAATAATAATAATATTGCACATCCAAACATTCTTGCCTGGCTCTGAATACTATAAAAACCTAATTGTATACCTTGTGAATTACATTAAGGATAATTATGTAAAACCATCACACGGATGTATAATTATTATCCCATTGCCATCATTCTGATAATATTTTCATTGCTATAAGTTAGAGCAGAAATAGTCAATTTCCAGGAACATCAATATATATCTTATTCCAGAACTTAAATAAACTACATAGCATAGTTAAATAAAGTTAAGCTGAGTGTCCTGTCCTTATTCCCTATCACAATCTTACACCTATTTCATATTATTAACAGTGCAATGCAAGTAACAGGTGAAAGGCAGATCACATCAGTAGAAAGATCTTTATACATAAATATGGGCAGATTAGGGAACTGGTGGCTTTTTGATAATAATTTATTGTATTATTTCCAGCATTATACAATTTCTGATGCTTTTTAGAATGAATGCTTGGAGAACACAAGCCGAAAAGAGGTTATTTTGTGTTGGTTTTCTTATGTTTTTATTGAGCATGTAAAGCACTTATATTATCAAGGAGGCCACAGCCAATAAAGCTTTCCATCCTTATTCATTAATTTCAATTATGGGGAAAAAATTATGGAAGATTTTTTTTTCTGGAATGTGTAAGAAATGAAAAATTATTAGAGTTGTAATTGATAGATGCTACAGTTGTATGGGGTTTCTGAAACTTTTTTTTTTGACACCACTTAGCAACAAGTGCAAATTTTGCTAAGCATACCTGTTTTAAAATATTCTGTACGTGATGCACCCAGTTTGAAAGGGTATCCAACAACTCGGGCACAGGAATGGGTTCAAAGTCAGGATTTTCTTCATAACTGTCTCTTCCAGCTCCGCCTTCTTCTTCTTCATCTCCTTCTTCTTCTCCAAACTGATAAAACCCAAGTGGACTGACCTGTGTTGCTGCTGAAATGCGGGCGATCTGTGCCCTCAGATAATTAGTCTCATTTCCTGGGAAAGGTGGATAGCACACAATGGCAGCATCTAACTTTCCCATAAAGAACTTCTTAATTTTCCTGGCATTCACTATCTGAGTAGGAGTCACCTGGGGTAATTTTATCCAAGGTTTGCCTGGTTCATTACAAACAAAATAAGTGTATTTATTAGCACCGGTCCGATAATCTTCTTTTGGTGTTACTGGTGGTGGCTTGTAATTGGGTTTTGGTGGCTCATCTTTTTCTTCATCTTCTTCTTCATCTTCATCCCTGACCTCAATTCCTTCTTTCAGTCCTTCTTCAGCAGTTTCCTCTTCCTCTGCTTCTTCCTCTTCTTCTCCTTCACGGAATTCAACTTCAGCTACAATATAGTTGGCTTCAATACCTAACATTTTGCCCCAGAAACGACATGTCTGAATTGGATGAGTGGCAACCAGTTGTTTGAGGGCGAGGAATATATGATAGTATTCTTCTGAGCTCAAACCAATTCCAGCCTGTTCAAAATAGTAGGCTGTCTCCATTATATTTGGTAGAGGAGTTTCTGGCTAAGGGGGAAAACCTTCAGTTAGAAAGCATAATAATGGAATAGTCTTTATTGTATAATATGATTTATATATATATACTTACAACAGTTCATTTATTGACTGTTCAAGATTACAAAGGTACTGAAAAAACTGACTAATGACCGTTTTTCACACTGATGACCATTGCAGCTTCCCCATGGTCAGGTAAACAAAATTAAGATGATTGGCAACTGACTCACATTTATGATGGTTGCAGGATCCTGGTGTCATCTGATCACCTTTTGTAACCTTCTGACAAAGCAATGGGGAAGCCATATTCATTTAACAACTGGGTCACTAATTTAACAACTGTAGCGATTCACTTAACAACTGACAAGATAGGTCGTAAAATGGGGAAAATTCACTAAATGAATGTCTCACTTAGCAACAGAAAGTTTGGGTTCAGTTGTGTTGTAAGTCAAGGACTACCCATATAAGCATTTTGTCAATGCTGCTAACATTGGATGTTCCTGCTCTGACAACTAATGAAAATGCAGCCATTTTCTCTTCTCCTTTAACATGCTATTTCTTGGTTTTAGAAATCAGGTGCAGCGGGGGGGGGGTTGGGATGTAAGCTCAGCTAGCCATAATAATAACGCTGTTGTGGGAACCCAAGGACAAACTGATAACGTTTTGGCGGGCTGAGGAGCTGAGGAGAAAGCCCGTGCTTTAAGCTAATTGGGGAATGTGCTTATGACAGTTTATTGGGGGGTGGGAATTATACTTTGTTACTTTGTATCCGGGGGAAGGGAATTTAGTTTTTGGGTTCAACTATGTAGTGCCGATACTTTGTTTCCCAAATAAATGTTCTTTAAGGAAGAATTTTGCCTCGAAGTTCTTTGGATGGGTTTCATATATCGGAACCATGACACATTTATTCTTACTAGAGCAATCCCAAACACATTTATAATTTAACCCGGTGTCCTGAATTTAATAGGATTCACTCACAAGTAATACATAGCCTTGAAACTTTCCTCCCATGTAATGTTCACTGCAGTGAGTAGATCTGAAAAATTACTGTATGCAAGGCTACAATGTGGGGCTCCATCCTGAATATTTTATTGCGTTAATTGGAGTAGCAGATAATACTCCTGTCAACGCTGCAAATACTGTATATTCTTGCTTTGACAATGTGCAGAACTGTCTGGTATATATATAGTTAAACCAGCAACTAGGAAAGAGGGAGGAGCATAAGGATAGCCCGGGAGAAAGAAACCGGAAGTAAATCACATCTTTCAAGTTGATTGGAAGATGTGAACCATGACCCTACAATAAGGGAGTGGACAATGTCTGGAATGCTAGGCGTCACGGAAGAGAAGCAGTTCTAAGCATTCCTCCATGCCGTGCTGATGTACTTTAACATTAATAAAAGCTTTTAGGAGAAAACATGCCTGAAAGTCCTTTTAAGTGTTTCGTTACTCAGACACATGACAACTCCTTTTGGTCAAGCTGACCAACATGGTACAAACCTACCAAACAGTTTATGAAACTTATGATCAACCCTTGGTGCAAACCCTATTGAATAGTTGATGAAAATTATGCAGAAAATGCCACATTTATGTAATATATCTGTGAATGAATATGTATCTTCTTGAGATATACTGATACAAGTCATCCTCAACTTACAATTGTTCATTTAATGACCGTTTGAAGTTGTAACAGCATTGAACAAAGTGACTTATGACCATTTTTCACACTTATGGCCATTGTAAAATCCCCTTAGTCACATGATCAAAATTTGGATGCTTGGCAAGTGGTTCATATTTATGACGGTTGCAGTGTCCTGGGGTCATGTAACCTTCTTCTGCTACCTTCTGACAAACAAGGGCAATGGGGAAGCCAAGTTCACTTAACAACCGTGTTTCTAACTTAACAACTGCAGTGATTCACTTAACTGTGGCAAGGTCGTAAAATGGACAAAACTCACTTGACAAATGTCTCGCTTGGCAATGGAAATTTTAGGCTCAATTGTGATCATAAGTCGAGGGCTACATGTAGGAGGTTTGTCTATCTTTTGTCTATTTATTTATCCCCATTCTACAACACTAATTAAGCCTATTACCATGAAGCTCTTGGGACTGCTTTTTATTACCTACTAACATTACCCTATTTTTAACTTTGGATTATATTGGTATGTGTAGATATATTAGCCTGATTTCAAAAACAGTGGAAGGAAGGCTGAGAATAAAGACCCCAAACTACATATAATAGAGTACCTGACTCATTACAAATCTGCCTAACTAAAATCTAATGGAATCCACTTGAGAGTTCCATGTCTGCCAACAATTATTTATATAGTAAATGGAAAGATTTATTCTAAATATCAAGTATCTTGATACGGAATTCCCTTTCTCTTGAGTTATTGTTTGGAGATTATCAAGCTTCTGGATCAGTTTAAGATGTGTCTGTTTCAACAGACTTTTTGGATAACAGGAAGTGATCCATTTTTCTTTCTGAATGGCATTGTTGTTTTATGTTCAGAGACTGTTAAGGAGTTTATATTGTCTTGTACCTTATATTGCAGTTTTCTATTTTTA
>NW_015386300.1:1197083-1212600 GCF_001527695.2 Protobothrops mucrosquamatus
TTTTAAAGAAAAGGGAAAAAGGGTACAGTGGCAAAACTGGTATAACTGTTATTTGCGATTGACTCCTATCACGCAAAGTTGTGGTTTTTTTAATTAATAACTTGGATTGGGGCAGATATTGCTCTTCTGGCAATAACTGCAACTAAATGGGAAGAAAAACAAGACTTTCAGATTCAGATGTGGACAGATGAGCCTTTGTATAGTTTTAGAACAACTAAAAATGGAGGTTACCAATCAAAGAAAATATGCCTTTAGTCCTCACAGATTGTCCAGAAGTTAATATGAGCAATTAATTCTGAACGAGGCTGAAGGTAACACTATCAGTTCTTTCTGCAGAATGAGAACACTTTCCCTGCTGAGGCTAATTGTTGATGTATAATGTTATGCTTTGAACTGCCTTCTCCAATTTAGTATGCTCCAAATCAGGGGTCTTCAAACTTGGCCCTTTTATGACTTGTTGCTGGCTGAGGAATTCTGGGAATTGAAGTCCACAAGTCATAAAAGGGCCAAGTTTGAAGACCCCTGCTCCAAATGCACACAGGCTGATTTAGAAAGCAATATAAGATCTACAGGCCCGTCCTAATCCTCAGACAGATTTCCACCTCAGATATTATACCCGTCTGACAAATCTGTAGGAGCAGTCAATCTTACACCTTCCAGATTTTGGGGTACATGGCCATAGCCATATTGGTTGGAGCTGATGGCAGCAAAAATCTGAAATATTTCAAAGATATAAAATTGCCTATCTCTGCTATATAGCAAACATTTACTTCCCTTGAAGAATAATTTAAATCTGCACTTTAGTATATTTGGTACTAATTTAACTTAGGTTCATAGATTGGTTTCCTCTACACACACACACACACACACACACACACACACACACACACACACACACATATTTATGGCATAGTATGTAATCAAAACAAATAAGGTTGAGGACAGAATCTTAGGTAGTTAAAGTAGCTTTAAGTAGCTAAACTAGCTTTCAGTGAGTATTGCCCCTTCTACCAGTAGCCCAACAATAATTCAGTAAGTGGGAACATTAACAGAAATATTCCACAAAGCAACTGCTGATTGCAATCCCACTAATAGGCTTAGCAGTTTGGAAATCAAAGGAGGATATTGAAATTTAGATATCCTGAAGTTAACAACTTCCCCAAAAATATAAATAGCACTTCCCAGTAGCATGATCTGTTCATATCTCGGATTTCTGTATGTTGAAAGAGTCAATTGAAAAGAGATGGAAATTAGAGGACCCAGGAAAGAGAATATACTTTGTTTAAATACTTATCTTACATGCTTACATGCAGGTAGTACTCAACTTACAACATTTTAGTGACTGTTCAAAGTTACAATGGCACTGAAAAAAGTGACAGATGTTTTTCACATTTACGACCCTTGCCTTGGTCACATGATCAAAATTCGGTTCATATTTATGATGGTTGCCGTGTCCAGGGCTTATGTGATCAGCTTTTGTGACAAGCAAGGTCAATGGGGAAGCCACATTCACTTAACAACGTTACTAACTTAACAACTGCAATGATTCACTTAACAACTGTGGCAAGAAAGGTCATAAAATGGGGCAAAACTCATTTAACAAATGTTTCACTTAGCAATATAAATTTTGGGCTCAATTGTGGTTGTAAGTGAGAGACTGCCTGTATTGGACTAGCTCACCAATTCCTCTTCTGGTTCTTGATCTGCGCCATCTCCACCACCAGGCCTCTGGAACAGAGTTTTGTACATTTCAGCCAATTCAAAGGTTGGATGTTTTTCAAATTCATCTCGGAGGGTGTCCAATTTCTTTTGGAATCGAGCACATTTTATATCCTTACTGATGTTCTCAATTATATCTGCTGGATTTTCAGGCCGCTCTTCCAGAATCTTTGCCAACATGTCAGAAAGATGGTCATACCTATGCAGTTATGAAAAAGAAGTGCTATTGATCAACTACTGCCACCAATCATTGGCTCATTTCTCTCCCATGTTACTTCATTAGCTTTAAAATCAGTCATTTGTCAAAGAAGAAGACCTATGACACCTTGAAGACTTAACAAACTTTATGGTGGTTAAGATGCTGGGCTCAGAGCACAGAGGACCAGCTTTTAATTCAACCTCCATCACAAAAGTGTGGGGTGACTTTGGGACAGAAACTTTGTCCCAACTCAACCAATCTCAAAGGGAGAAGAAATAAGTGGGAACATTACGTACACTGTGTTGAGCACCTGTATAAAACACAGAATATACCTGCAATTGTAAATAAATATCAATATAAGCCTTTATGGTCTGTGATCCAGTTCTTAAGGTAATAGCTGATGCATCCATCAACTATTGTTTTGGCACAATCCCTCAGGTGTGCCATAACAAATTTAGGGTTTCAAAGGATATTTGAACATCAGTAAAAGGATATTGAGAATGCTTTGCTGTCATTTAGCAGTGATGCAGATATTTGCCCCCAAGGAAATGTATTAATGTTTAAGACAGGCCACACAACTCAGATTTTACTCAAGCAAGTGAATCCAATGACAGCTTTGAAAACTATCATTCGGCTTGAATGTGTTTAAAAACTCAGTGCTCCTTTATAATATTTAAAGCTGGGAGGGGGCGATATTTTTAAACAAAGAGTTTGGAGACAAACGAGATTAATTTCTGTAACTTTTGGAGTTACAGATTTTGCAAATTTACCAGACCCGATAAATTTGCAAATATCAGGGTCTTGATGTAAAGGCTGAAGTTTCCTTTATCTCTTTGCTGTCATCTAGTGTCCCGTCAGGCTTCTTGCAGCAACGATCATGAAACTCTTTAAGTTTCTTACGTTTTTGGTGGCCTCGCTTCCCAATCCAGCTCTAAAATGCACCCGTTGGTTCATATGTTAAACTCTGGTTTAACTGCTGTTGCTTGAAAACTCACAATGGCTGGCTTTCCACCGACACAAAAGTTAAACAGAGCTTGGTAGGTGAACCCAATACTGCCTGCAATTTCTTTTCTTTCTTTTCCCCCGCGAACCATGGGCGCCTGCGGTAACAGGTTTCCTGGCCAAGGGGGTCCCCTTTCTGCTCCTTACTCACAAGCTGACGCCCGTTTTGACGCTCGTTCGCAACAGGTAGGCTTTTGCATTCTTTATCGCCAGAGTCCGAGGACCCGGATCTGGAATTTGGTCTTCATATAAATTCATCATCCCCAGCTGGGACAGGTACCCAGGTTCATGGGACTGATAAGGGCCGTGACTTTCAGCCTGCAGGATCTGGCTGCTCCTGGATGTTGAGGCTTGGAAAGTGCTCCCTGGCCTTTGATCCAGATACCCGCCTCCGGTGAAGCTGGGAGGCTGTTGAACGTCCATCCTCCCTGTCTGCTGCGGCTGCTGCCAAGACACGCCGCCCCTCGAATCCGGCGTGACGCCCCTCGATTGAAAGAGGGCGCCTCTGGCTTGCTGGGGCTGGTACTGGTTGCCCCTGCCTTCCTGCTGGTCGTAGACACTCAGCCGCGGCTGCTCGGGCTGGTAGGTCGTGCTTCGCTGGGGCTGAACGGGGGCCTGGCCCAGCGGCTGACTCTCTTGGGAGACGCCGTCTGCATCGGGCACGTTGAGAGCTTCGGGCATTTCATCTTCGGGCACCGGCTGCTCTTCGGGGGGTTCTGCCATTTGGTAAAGCGGGCGAGCGCGGGATTCGCCGCCGGCGCTTTCCCGTTTTGCAGTTTGCGCGAAGCGTTGCTAAGGTCAACCGGACACCGTTGCTAGGGAAAGCGGATTGGCTGCGACGCTCCTCCCTCTGCCCAGCCGAGAGCCGAGGAGAAGGGCGCCACCAGTGGTAGCATCGGGTAACTCTTTTGCAGGTGTGCTGGTTGTTTACTCGCGATGCTGAAATTCAGTTGCTGGGCTTATCCAAGGAGGGAAGCCAGACCGAGTTAATCCCCATGGTCGTTGAGTTTGTCGTGTGAGCACGGTCCGTTGCATGCCTCCCCCCAACGAGACACAGGACGACAGACACGGGTGCCCTGGATAAGCCAGATTGCTTCGTTGATTGGGCCTCACTCTCTCAATGTATGTTTTAAAAATATATATAAAAACAACACCAATATAAAATATAATGAAGAAAGGAAGAAGGAAAAATTTAAAAAGTGCAGAGAGAAACAATAAAAAGATAAAAAGAAGATTCTGATTTGTTCTGCAGCAAATATAACAAAATTATCTCTTAGACTCTGGTTACAAAAAGCCCCTCTCACTTTTCCTATTGTCCATTTTTAATCATCAAAGCCATCAGTTACAAGCGCATTTTCCCATTTCATGCAAAAACTCTATAAAGCATTTCCAGTCAACTATGAATTGATCGATGATACTGAATTAGGTACGCTAACGATGAGCTTTTTGTTGCTAAAATGTACATCCTTTTGTTGACATATGAGATAGAAGAACAAGTAAAATAATGTATGATAAAAGGGACTAAAACTTTGCTTACAATATGCAAATGGACAATGAGAACATATCTGGCTAAAAGGGCTGAAATTTACATTATGCTCTAAACTTAGAGAATTTCTTATAAAATGATGTATTAAGTTACCTGCCAGACCTAAGTATTTAAGAAAAGACTAAACTATTTTCTACTTTTAATTTATAAGGTAAATAGTTTTCCTCTTTTGCTTGAAAGTCCAGAGCAGGGAGGAGATATTCTACAACAGAAGTGTCCAACCTTGACAACTTTAAGACTAGTGGACTTCAACTCCCAGAATTTTCTAGCCAGCCATACTGGTTAGAAAATTCTGGGAATTGAAGTCCACAAGATTTATAGTTGCCAATGTTGGATACCCCTGTTCTACAACTAAGACTAACGGTGATAGTCTAACCATTTGACAGGAGACTAATGCACTCCAAGTTCAAGGTTGGCATAATATCATACAGTTGATGTGGCCACCAGGTTGAATGGAAACCATTCTCAGAAGCCAATAGAAAAATATAGCAAGTCATGTGTCCAGCAGATGGCAGCTGTACTCCAGTGATGTTTTCTGGTGTGAAATTCAAATAAGTAACAAAATAATGTAACTGCAACCATGAACAAAATGTTGAATGTCGCAGGATAGCTTTAAAGTGAAAATAGTGTGTTCTGTTATAGAAATACAACTGAATTATTACTATGGGATGAAATGTACATGAAAATACCATTGTAGTTAGGGATCATTTATTCAGGAAAAGGGGTTGAATCGGGATGTAAGATTTTTCCCCCCAATAGGATCATTCTTACATAAAACTCCTTAATCAATTCTGGAAAGAAAAAAAATATTTTTTTCTCTTTATTTCTAGGCTTTTTTTTTAAACAAGAGGAGAAATGTATCATTCTGACATTATTGGAAAAAGTATAAAATCACCTTTGGAAAATGATTCAGGAATAGTGTCTGCTCTGAATAAATGAGGTTTACTTATACCCAAAGTTGGTCAAGTCATTTTAGTTACTGAGCCAGAAAATTGTGTTGAAGATTGGTTATTTGAATCACCCACTTCAGAGAATTATGTTATGGTATAAAATGTTGTTTACTTGTTAATTCCTACTCTTTGTTGTGTGCTATAATCTAAATGAGTTAGTAAAATAAAGAATGTTATTATGAAGGGTGTAGGAAGCAATTGGGTAAGATGATAATTTTTCCCCCATATTTCTTAGCCTCGTGGAGAAAATTGTCATATCTTTAATTTATTCAGATTGCTTCCAACAATGGTTGGAAATTGATCAAAGAGAGAAGCAACCTAGAATTAAGGAGAAACTTCCTGACAGTGAGGACAATTAACCAGTGGAGCAGCTTGCCTCCAGAAATCATGGGCGCTCAATCACTGGAGATTTTAAAGAAGAGGCTAGACCAGTGATGGCGAATCTTTTAGAGACCGAGTGCCCCAAAACTGGCCCTGCTCCTGCTCCACCCCCTGCCCCACCCCCACAGGGCCACTCACTGCCTCCAGGGCCTGCCGCAGATCGCCCAGACAGCCCAGCAGCATCATGGCAGCCACGCCCTCTGCCCGTGCCCTGCAGCATCAACTGTGCACGATGGGGCATGAGGCCAGATTCTTGTCTATGCTACCTGGCTGCCATGTTCTTGGCTGCGCTGCTCCGCATGGGCCATGCTTGGGGGTGACTCTCCTCCAGGGGGGCTGCTGGTGAGGAGGGGCTCACGGGGGGAGGCAAGGCTAGGGCAATGGCACGTGTGCCCACAGAGAGGGCTCCAAGTGCCACCTCTGGCACGCATGCCATAGGTTCGCCACCACTGGGCTAGACACTTGTCTGAGATGTTATAGGTTCTCCTGCTCGAGCAGGGGGCTGGACTAGAAGACCTCCAAGGTCCCTTCCAGATTCTATTCTATTCTATTCTATTCTATTCTATTCTATTCTATTCTATTCTATGCGAGATGAGCAGCTCTAAGTGAATGGAGAGAAGACAGACCAACATGTGAAATACTGCTCTTTAATTATTTGAGGAACATACTATCATTATATGAGATTCTTTCATACAGTTAGCAAATGTCCTTACTCTTTTTTCTAGGTTAGTTAATAGGGAAGAGAGGGTTAAACACTATTGTTTTTACATAAAGTCATCTTATTGGATGATACAAAAAAGTGGGACCAGCATCTTTGGAAATGATTGTTCAGTTTTTCATTGGATAGAAACCAGCTATATTGTTTAAATGTAGCCCCTATTAATATCAGTGGAATAAATAATTATGATAATTTAGTTCTTCTTTATTTCAGTGCAACTGATGCTCCATTGGTTCTAATCTATTTTCCTTGTTACTACAATAGAACTGAAGACAAGGCTTCACAAAGAGCTCTAAATTATCTTTGAGGCATGGTTGGTAAAGGACTAAATATATGAGCCCTAGCTCAATTGATTCCTTGACAAATCAGCTTCAAAACAATTAACACTGTTGGTTCAATGTGCTTTTATCAATATTAGAAGCTTAAAAGGTCTCCAATTTGCTCCCCCACTTTCTTGGCACCTCACTGGCTCTGTGGCAAGACAGGAATTCCCTCGAGGTGGGGGGAAACACCAGAAATGGAGTCTGCATATCTGAGGGCAAAGGCAATCTACGTTTTCCACAGGATCAGAGATCAAAGCAGGGGCATCCTGAACTGCATAGGAAGGACATGGTTGAGACCAACATGTACACAAACCACACCCCAAGTTCACACAAAGAAAAGCAGAGCTTTTGTTCTTGAGAATAAAACCTCCTTTTTGCATAGTATGTCTAGATTTCAATTTTCTTTGATTTTTTTCTTGTTTCACCCTGGCTTGTGGAAACCACAGTTTCTCTTAACACCCATAAACTGAATTAAGGTATTTACAGTAGAACTGACATCAAGCCAGTTGATTTGGGTTCTTCCTGGTTGAATATTTATAATTGCTGAATAACATGGTATAGGTTGAAAGGCTTTGGGCATTTTTAAAAAACAATATTTTGTAAGATAGTCTTTGTTAAGTGGTGAAATGCATAACATTTGTGGGAGTTTTGTGACAAATAAAAAATTACTTGGGTCAGAGACAGATGTAAATATTATTCCAGAATAGAAGTGACAATTTTTTGGAGGCCAAAGCGTCAGTTTTCCATTTTGGGCCTGCTGGGAGGAGCACAAAGTGAGTAGGCAGTTTTGCTTTTTGTTTTAATAATAGGACTTGTGTTAGTTTTCATCTATTTTCCACTTTCCATGAAGGGAAACAGTTTTGTCAATTATGTTTCCGAGATCATAGGAAAAAAAAAACATTTAGGACTACTCTTGCTGTAGAAACATTGTATATCTGCTCAAGAAAGATACACTTGAATGCAATTAGAATCTTAAATTTTAATGAAAATAAATTGCTATGATCCATTACTTACCTATTTTAAGAATAGTCTTGTGTGATGCAGGTTCAGTCTTACACATACACACCTTGCAATGGCTGATGAAACTAAATGGCAACTGTGGTGCAGCTGAACATAGAAAGACTAATGCAGCCTCTCAAAGTCCCTTCCCCATGTGGAAATGCTATTAGGACTAAGGGAGGAAGCCATTCTTCTCCAGGGGGCTGATAGGCAACACAGCTGCCACTTAGAACAAAAGAGCACATTTAGAATAGAATCTGGATTAATTCTGAGAGGAGGAGAGAAGAGAGAAACTTCACCATCAACTTGGGATACTAAAAGAGATTATGCACCAGCTAACTGTGTACTTTTTATGCATTTTTAGGTGCATAGATTTGCATCTCATCACCATTATATGTTTAGAAAATCAGTAAGGCCTATTCTTTTAATAACTTTGGGGGATTTACAAGATACAATAAAACATCACTGATCTTCATGAAATGTAAAAGAAGAGGAATAATGAGAATAGATATTAAATACAAATACTAAAATGGTGGCACTAAAAGGCCTGGGAAAAATAAATATATTTTGAGCCCTTCTAAATTATCAAAAGGAGTCAGGTTGTTTCTTGCCCAATAACATCAATATTCCAGAACAGAAAATTCTTTAAAAACACTACCAATACTGTCTAAACCAGTGGTTCTCAACCTTTTTAATGCCGCGACCCCAACCGGTCGTAAGTCGAGGACTAAACCGGTTGTAAGTCGAGGACTAAACCGGTCATAAGTCGAGGACTACCCAACCGGTCGTAGGTCGAGGACTTTCCCTGCCCGGGAGCGCCGCGCATGTGTGGTTCCGCCCCCTGCGCCGGCCGAGGCATAGCTGGCAAGCGGCAGAGATGGAGCAGGCCGACCACCAGCTGGCCCAGCCCAAGGGAGGTAAGGCACCCGCCGGAAAAGGGGGAAAAAAATGGCGGACAAAAAAATGGCGGACAGCCTTGCTTGGCGACCCCCGTGAAATGGTCCATCGACCCCAAATGGGGTCCCGACCCACAGGTTGAGAACCACTGGTCTAAACAAATTAAAACATGATTTCCTAATGAGTTTAACTGGAGAATTAAATGCAAATCAAATTCTAACCCACTTGTTGAAAACAAGAGGATTCTTTGAGTTGGGGTTCTGACTGTAGATCAAGAAGATAGAACTGGATGTTAATAAAGCTACCATTTCAACATTTATGTCATTAATTGAAAAAAGAATTATACCTATAGACCTAAAAGATGCCACAACTAGGCTTACATCATCTGTCTTCATCCATCTGGGTTTTGTTCAGCATCTCTTTAAAGCATATTATCAAGCCCAAATCCGTATTAGGAGGGGGCCATATCACTAACACCCTGGATGTTTATTTCATCAGACAGCGGGAATCTAGCAATGTGTAAAACTATTAGAAAAACATTGCCCCCTTTCTGCTAAGCTCTTTTTTTCACACATTGTCTTCTTAAGGTTCAAAAAAGAATAAGAGTCGGAGAACAGGAAGAAGGTTGTTTAAGGTAAAAGAAGATAATTCATTTGAAGGAAGATAGAAGGAATTGAAAATGAGAAGAAAAGACAGAAACAGGAATGAGAAGAAGAGATAAAAGGGAGATATGATAGTCCCTGAAAGGACATCACATTGAAGAAAGTAAAAGCCAGTTCTCTACCATTCTACAGTACAAGCAACAAAATAACGGAGAAAGGAAGCCAAATCCTAAATTAATGGAAATAAACCAACAACCAAAACCCATTTTGATGGTAAGAGTAGTTCAACAGTGGCCCAGTTAGAAGAGACATGGCTGAGATCCTCTTTATTGGATGTGGTTTATGCAGAGTATATATAGCAATTCGTGCAAATGCTTTAGCCTGGATTCCTGTGCTGAACCAGAGACTGAATGTAGATGTCTACTTTATTCCTTCCAATATTATGTTATATGATTCTATATGATTCTGTAGGTCTGTAAGAAAAACTGAACTATATCCAAACAATTTGTTTCCAATTATACATTCATTTTTAGGGGAGGCACTTGTTCACATTTTAAAAACTAAATAAATGGAGTCTGTTCAGTTAGTGAGCATTGAAATATGCAATCTAATTATATCACACTGCTAGCAGTGATTATGCAAGATTATGTCAGCTGATAAAAATCCACATTCACAACTTATAGAAGCCAGTTCATCTCAATCAGGTCACTCAATAAAATATATGTGAAAACTGCCTGTGGTGACTTAATGGAAACTGTGGCTCTGAATGGGAAGGAAAAAAATTAGGCTCAATCCTGACAAGGTTGAGTGGCTTTGCTTAATTGTGGCCCCTGGTTCTGGAGGTATTTCATCATTAACTGTCAATGCAGTTGCATTTAATGATCAGTGTGCAATGTGAGGATCTCTTGGATTCTCAATTCCTGCTTAAAGAGCAGGAAGCAGCTGTGATCAAGAGAGTCTTTGCACGAGTACATCGAGTGTGCCAGTTGCACCCTTTCCTGGATTGAAAGCCTTGGATCACTGTACTGTGCTCTGTTAAGATATTTAATTTAATAGCTGGAACAATAAAGTGTATAATGGGCCAGAACACACAGTTATAGTTGATTGGTTGAGAGCACCGGGGTGTGTGTGTGTCTGCATGAGACAATCTATGTTATGATTGGTTGCTGGGTGAGAAGGGGGAGTTTCCCTTTTTCCCGCCTTTTTCTTCTGTGTGCTCTATATGCTGTTTTATGATTTACCTAATGATCCATCTCATGATGTAGTGATGTGCTGTAAATATAAATGTAAAATATATTTATTTATATAAAACTACAAGTTTGTGTGGCTTCAATTGGACACCACCTGTGCAATTTCTTGACATGCTGTATATGGGATTGACTGTGAAGACCATATAGAAGCTACAGCTGGTCCACAATATGGCAGCACTGGCAGTTTCGGGAGTGTTGCCTTATGTTCATGTGATTCCAGTTCTTCACAAACTGCCCTGGTTACCAGTCAGCTTCTGAATGCAATTCAAAGTGCTGATTATTACCTTTAAAACCCTTCAACTCATGGAGTCTGACCATCTGATAGACTGCTTATTTCCATTTGTTTTTGGTATGATCAGGCAGAATAGTGCAGCCTGGTTCTGTCAATTAATGTCATCTTGATGGACCAGGAAGCAATGCCTTTTCTATTGCAATGTCTGGCTTCTGGAATGATGTCCCCCAGTGGTTTGTGTGGGTCCCACTCTTATAACATTTAGAATCATTAAGGAGGAATCAGACGGCCTCTAAAATTGGATAAATAAAGAAAATAAAGATTTATATTCAAAATTATTTACACAGTAAATAAACCATATCTGTTGAGAATTCAATTACCTTGACAAACTATACAAGCATAGTTAGGGGTTAAAGGGATTAAAAGATTGTTGGAATATGGAAAACAATATGATATAATGTAATGGACTGTGAAAATAACCCTGAACAGGAAGAAGACGAAAGACAGGACCCTCATTAGTTCTCTTGTAGATTAAGGCAGAGAGGAGTCACGTCTAGACTTGCAAGATTCTATTACTGTAAGCTTATAATAAAAAGTAGTATTAGTGTTCATAATTTTGGTTTCCTAGTTTGGTCTACTTCAAAGAGCTATTTGGAAGTAGCTCAGGCAGACGACTTCCTTTGTCATTAGAATATGTGAAGGGCAGAGGTATGGCATAATCAAACTTGCAAGATTCTTATACAGTGTTTCTCAACTTGCTATGGCCATAGCCTCATTTTTATGAAATGAAGTTATGGAACAGAATTCCAGAGATATAGACACATATTTTATTTGAACCCAACTGAATTCCAGTGGAAACAAATTTCATATTGATTTTTGTTATTTGGAATTATGCAGAAGTTATTTCAGTCAATCAGTCAATCATGGCTAGATATGAATGGGTAAAATTTCTTTTTTAAAAAAGTCACTATTACATTTAATTACTGTCTTTTTCTGAGATCCCAAGGCAGTATACAGTACATAGAATTTTCTTCATATTTTGTCCCTAGCTGATTGATCTGAAAAAAAAATACCGGCATAGGTCACCCAATATCTCTGTGGTTAAATGTACTTGTACCTAGTTCTTCCTGATTTAGTCATACACCTAGCCCACAATGCTCCACTGGCACTAATGAAAGCTTTCTTCTATAAATAACAACTTAATTGTGTTAGTCTTTAACAATCTTGATATAGGCTTAACTCATCCCTTTCATGCTATAGCCCCAATTTTGCAATTACTACTAATAATTAATATAATGTAATTAATATCTCATGTAGTTTGGCTCTGGTATTTACTCAATCACACTCTGCAGATATGGTCACACCAGCTCAAAATTTCTGCAGCTGAGTTTTGGTATTAGGAAACAAAACTTCTATAATTGAATCTTGGCATCTTCTGCTTCCTACTAAACCTATCAATTTCAGTGGAATTAAGGCTCAGAATAATAATTAAAATGGGCTGGCATAGAGCTACTTGTATTAATTACAGTATATCTGCACTGTTTCACATTATATAGATTAAAACAATGATGTTTTGCGGAGTGATCTTATGGTTCTTGTCCTTAAGAGTACTGATAGCAATCCGTGGCAGATAGGATGAGCCTGGTGCTGAGCCTCTCCAGGCCAAAACCATTCTGTGCAGTTAGAAACAGTGTAGAAGCAATGCAGTTGATATTAACATGTGCTTAGTTGCCCGTCACGTGTTAGGTCCATGAACCATAGTTGAGATTTGACCGCCTGGATAGCCCGCACTCAACTATGCAGATTCTAGCTGTGCTCACTTCATTGCCAGGTGAACCATATCCAACACTCTGATTGTTTACGATGAAAGACTAGTGAAGGATGTAAGGATGATGAGAAATTCTGAATGAGGAACAGACTGTTTGAAGGTAATGTCAACA
This sequence comes from Protobothrops mucrosquamatus, assembly GCF_001527695.2. Classification (NCBI taxonomy): domain Eukaryota; kingdom Metazoa; phylum Chordata; class Lepidosauria; order Squamata; family Viperidae; genus Protobothrops; species Protobothrops mucrosquamatus. The sequence goes on from NW_015386300.1 coordinate 1,209,842, forward strand.
GTGGATCTTGAAAAAAATGGGCAAGATAGGATAGGAAAGGAAAGGGTTAAATAGAAAATAGAATGACTTTAGAAAGAGAGAGTATAAGTCTTGTATGAACAAGTATTGCCAGATAGATTAATCTCATAACCAAATGGGAATTGGGAAAAGGAATGAGTATGTGAAAGCTACTTCATAAAAATAAGGATAAATCCACAAAACATAGTTAAAAACATACCCTTCCCCCCCCAGTGCCAGACCAAACATCCTTACAGCTCAAATACAAAAATACAAATAAATACAAAATTTATGACAATGTCTTATTGATGCATGTAATTTCTTTGACTTACTACTTATTATATTTCTTCTGTTTGCATAACTTCCTCATACAATATCTAAATTTAATATCTATTCACATTTTTCCTGTCTAGTAAATATTATTACGATACTTTCCATCTGTAAAGATAATTATCTCAAGCAAGTTATCTATTGATTAGGCATTTTCCGTAACACATGTTTATATGTTGTGATTATAAACTTCATATTTTTTTAATCAAATGAAGTGGTTATATTTGGGTATTATAGTCCCAAAGATTGGATAGTTGTCATCCTGCTGGCCTTTTTGTAAGGTGCTGAATACCTAGTTCCTCCTCTGGGCACTGGGCTAGGCTGTTGACTACTCCTGTCTTGGTAGCGTGGTAGTATATTTTTTCAATTACTCCAAGTACCATGTATTGTTTTTAAATTATTTTTGGTGGTTGTTTATAATTGACTGTTAGTCACCTAGAATCATGCATTAAGGGATGACTATATACATTTAATAGATGGATATATGAAGATATAGATATAGATGGCTATCATTTGGGCAAGCTAAATTAGATTGTATTTATCTTGGAAAACCTATTTGTTCTAGAAAACAAAGTGGAAAAATTAAAAATTTCCTACAACTCTATAGAATGAAGTTGAAATTCTGCAGCCATCATGTTTTTTTATTAAATTATGAATGGGCTCTAGAAGCAGTAGGAACTGCTTCCAACAGATGTTAGCAACATAAGGCTGTTCCCAAGGCAACCTATTATGGCTCTGAAACATAGAACAGTGCTTTCTTGAGAATGAATGACGAAACTGTTTTCTCTGTTGAAGAAAATCTGCCAGACAAATCAGCAACCCAAATGCTGCCTATTAATTATTTTATTAAGATTCCAAATTATTAACATTAAGACAAATAATTTGTTCAGCGTGCAAAGCAAAAGAAGAACCAGTTCTTATCTCCCACCGTCTCGTAATCCTAATAATGCCTCCTGAATATAAACTCTAGCAATGGGACTTATTCCTGGGAATCAGGGAAAATCATTGCATCCTTAGCTATTCTGCCTTTTACTGTAAAATAAGGAGACAGAAAGAAAAAGAAAAGTTCAATGGAAAGAATACAGTTAAATATGGTGGTGTTTCTCCTAGTTAAACCTGCAAAAGCAAATAATACATTAGCAGGCGTGGATGCTACGGATGACTTCCCAAAATGATTGGGGAGAATTATTTTAAACAGTTTGCAAGCATATCTTTGTTATTCATTAAACAACCCAACTTCTCTTTGAGCCTGAAAGAATTTGTGGTGGGCTTTGAAACATATAAACAGGGATTGCTTAGAACTCCAGAGGGCCAATGTATTCCCATGTACCTGAGATCTAGAACACTGCCCCTAACCATGCTTAGAATCGTAGAGCTGGAAGAGACCTGGAAGGGACTCTGGAAGTCTTCTAGTTCAACCCCCCCTGCCCAAGACAGGAATCCTTGACTCATCCTGGACAAATGGTTATCCAATATTTTCTGGAAAATTTCCAGTGATAGAGCATCCACAACTCCAGTTGAACCATGCACAACTTTACAGCTGGCCCAGGAAACATTCCTGTGTGCTTTAATAATTGGAAGACAGCTTGAAAAATGCCACTTCCTGCTTTTTCTTTTTTTCTTTTGGGGAATAAAAATTAAAAATAATAAAGCCCAAGAAGGGTATACATCACTGAGGGCCATATCTTCCCCTTTCTTCCTTTTTTTTCCAGTTTCACTATGTTTTTGTAAAATTACTCTAGCACTTATTCTCTCTACTAGTAGCAGAAAGAGAAGGTTAATGCTTTGTTCACTCTTTAATCCTTATTTGGATGACCAGGAGGCATAATTTCAGCCCTACATAATTGCAGAACTGTTCTGAGCTAAAATGATTCTCTTTTCAGTATCACAGAGTACTTCTTGTTTAGCCCAGTTAAATCTGTAACATGAACACAGCCTGCGAAGATGTGAGTGTGTTTAGGAAAGACATTTATTTTTATTAACCATTTAACTTTATTGCAAACCCAATGGAACACAAAGGACGCTCTGCAAGGAGATTGATCTGAATGCCACCTTTTTGCATCAGTTCTCCAGGCAACATTGTTTGGCATTCACAAAGTCCTTGATTTAGTCCTCATCTCTCTGAGTGGGGTTGCCTGGATGGAGAATAATATGAGGCAGTTAAAAATAGAATAATACAAACATCCTAAAAAACAGGATCTTTCTTTATTGGAAAACAATAAATCAACAATAAATCTCGATTGGCTCCCTGGTTTACCGAGGAGCTGAGAGAGATGAAACGTCGGAAAAGATGCCTAGAGAGCTGTTGGAGGGCCAGCCGAACCGAATCCGACCGAACACGGGTTAGGATACATGTTAGATCCTACCTAGTGGCGATGAGGGTGGCTAGGACTAACTACTATTCCTCGCTCATCGCGTCATCAGATAATCGC
>NW_015386300.1:1213726-1220402 GCF_001527695.2 Protobothrops mucrosquamatus
GAATGCGGCCGCGCGGGCGGTGTTGGGAGGGACTCGTCGCTCCCATGTAACACCACTGCTGCGCGAGCTGCACTGGTTACCAGTGGTCTTCCGGGTGCGCTTTAAGGTGTTAGTTACCACCTTTAAAGCGCTCCATGGCATCGGACCTGGCTACCTCCGAGACCGCCTTCTGCCACAGATTCCCTCCCATAGACCGGTATGCTCCCACAGAGCGGGCCTCCTCAGGGTGTCGGCCAAGCAATGTCGGCTGGCGACCCCCAGGGGGAGGGCCTTCTCTGTGGGTGCCCCCACCCTCTGGAACGAACTGCCCCCCGAGATCCGGATGACTCCGGATCTCCTTACTTTCCGCCGCGCCCTCAAGACATGGCTTTTCCAGCAAGCGGGCCTGACCTAGGGAGGATTTTAGGTAGGGATGATTTTAGAAGCAATTTTAATTGGAAACACAGCCGTCAATATTTGGTTTTAATTCGGTTTTTATTGGGGTTTATATTGTTGTATTTTTGTATTTTTTGTATTTGTGTATAGTATCTGTTTTTTAAATATGCTGTGAACCGCCCTGAGTCCTATGGGAGAAGGGCGGTATATAAATTAAATTTGAATTGAATTGAATTGAACAATATTAGAACTAACATTCCACAAAAACTCCACCAATTACTCTAGCCCAAGGCCTAGAGAAATAGTTAGGTGGTAAGGGCTTCTTTAAAGGGGGTCAAGATATGGCAGCTATATAAATGTCTAGGGACAAGCTATATATATTTGCAAGACCGCCTCCTACCAAATATCTCCCTTCGACCAGTCCGCTCCCACAGAGAGGGCCTCCTTAGGGTACCGTCGGCCAGCCAATGCCGGCTGGCGACCCCAGGGGGAGAGCCTTCTCTGTGGCAGCTCCTGCCCTCTGGAATGACCTGCCCCCTGACCTATGTACAATTGCGGACCTGCGCCTCTTCCGCCAAGCCCTGAAAACTCATCTGTTCCATGCGGCTGGCCTGGCGTAGTTTTGATTGGGTTTTGTTAGGGGTTTTATATTTTAGAGCAGGCTTTTATGTAATATTTACTGTGATTTTTATTATTGCCTGTTCACCGCCCTGAGTCCCGTAAGGGAGATAGGGCGGTATATAAATTTAAATAATAAATAATAATAAATAAATATGAATTCCAGGGAATTATATGGCGGAAAAGGCACATTTTCTGAGTCCCATCCCACTATCTGATCAATAGGACCCAAAACATACCGACTATATAGGATGGGCAGAAGATGTGGACGATATGGAAGGGGCATTATAGGTGACAGCAGTGGTGGGATTCAAATATGTGAACAACCAGTTCTCTGTGTGGATGCCGCTTCTGGAAGTCCATTCTGGGCCTGGGCAACAAAAAATTAGCTACCGGTTCTGCTGAAGTGCTGCGAACCGGCTGAATCCCACCACTGGGTGACAGCCAGCATCTTGAATTGTACCTGGAAGCCTATTGGTAACCAGTGCAACACTTGAACAACAATGTTAAGTGAGCATCCCATAGAAATAGCAATAGGACTTAGACTTATATACCACTTCACAGTGCTTTACAGCCCTTTCTAAGTGGTTTACAGAGTCAGCATATTGTCCCCAACAATCTGGGTCCTCATTTTACTGACTTTGGAAGGATGGAAGGCTGAGTCAACCTTGAGCCTGGTGAGATTTGAATTGCTGAACTGCTGACAATTGGTAGTCAGCAGAATTAGCCTGCAATACTGCATTCTAACCACTGCGCCACCATGGTTCATAGCATGGCCATAACTGAAAATTTCATTGTGAGCCCAGCTGCAGCTTTTGAATAGTTTTTAAAGGAGACCCATGTATAGAATATTGCAGTACCGTAGCCCAACCTTAGGTGACTATCCTGATGAATTGTGAAAAAGGTTTCCTGGCCCCAACTGCCACATGCTTGTTAATGTTGCATTAATGGTTTTTAGAGGATCTATTCCCATGATTTAATCTTTGTCCCATTCCCAGTTTTATATTTTAGCTAGTTTTAAAAAATAGTGCTTTTCATTTTCTGCCAACACAAATTTGTCCTTGCGAATATTCCACAAAACGGGTGTCAAGCTCGTCGTGTCACATGACATGTTGCGGCGTATCACGACCTTTTTTGCATTGCCGGAGCTGGGGTGGGTGCGGCCTCCATATGATGCAATCGGCCCGCAGGCCGGCAGTTTGACACCCCTGTTCTACAAGGTTGAAGCTGTTGGTGATAATGCAATCAGTGCTAAGATTTGCCTACTTCTCATCAGCCATTTTCAGCTGCTATAGGCATGTCCCTTCCCTTTCCAGTCACTGGGTGCTACCATCTATATAGCTAGTTTGTCTTGGGCTCAGGGCAGATAAGATGCCACGTTCCACTGAGGCATTTGCATCTGTAACACCTAAATGGCACTAACACATACCACTATTCAAACTTTATGCCAAACTCTTTGCATACATGAGTCTAGCATTCTTTTGGAAGACCTATTTTTAACACAAAATTAATGGTACTCTCAAAAAGTGGTAAATCTGCATTTAAAAAAGTCGACTAGTACTTTTGCAGAAAATTTAAGAAAGCCAAATTCTGTGTTGCTGATGCTGATGCTGTCTCAAATGAGCACATTAAAGTTTTCTGTAGGTCGGATGCAAGATGTTATGCCTATGGGATGCAGTTTGGAAGGAAAAAAAATGATGATTTGGAATATGCTTGGGAAACCACGACACAACTGTCAGTAATTCCTTAAAAATATGTCTTATTTTTCTGGGCTTACATACAGTTTCAAGAAACCATTCATTTGAGTTTGGAAAGTGCTGACAGGGGAAATACTGTATATGTCCTCATGCATGCACTGAATCCCCTTTTACTTTTCCACATCTAAATTATTCCAAAAGTTTGTTCCTTTGTCCCATTCAAATTGAATAAATGTCTTTATCAATGCTGATACAGGAATCTTAGTTTGGGAAAATATTAAAAATTCCCTTTCGCAGGGCTCTAAACAAAATTAGGCTATCCGGTCTTCATTTATTAATTTTTTAATGCAATTTTTAAGCAAGGCTGGCTGGAGAATTCTGGGAGTTGAAGTCCACACATCTTAAAGCTGCAAAGGGTAAAAACACTAGTTTATACTATATTTTATTTTATTCTTTGCCAAGAAAAAGTGCAGCCAGTTTTCTGCAACTGAGGTCAAGGAGACTCCAGAGGTAATGACAAGTGAATTTGTAGGATGCATACACTGCTGAGATATAGGTTAACCACCTGTTTCAGGGTGAAAACCGATCAGCAATATTCACTGGTTTCCAGCATTTTAGCATTTTCAGAGTTCAGCTGTCTGAGCTCCTATATAAAATATGTATAGAATTGCAGCGCTATTGGCTCCATTTATTACAACGAAGGTCACTTTCCGGTATAAAATATTATGACACATTTTCACCTCTTTTTTTTCCTTTTATCAGCTGTGGAGACAAAGCATATGAAATGAAATACATCCAGATGGGAACCTTTGATTCCTGCTAACTTATTTATCAAAGCTAATTTTAATGATTTGCATTTGCTGTGAAATTTGGTTGCAGAACTGCAGATCAGTTTTTCACAATCTGGATGCATTTAGAATAAATATAAGGTTATTTTATCATGTGGTTATTCTGCTCTCATTGATGGTATGGAATTATAGAAGAGATCCAGATGATATTCTCTTTCACTGAAACCTTCTTATGTTTTTCTGTAATTCCTATCAGAATAAGAAGCCATTTTATAAAAAGAACGTGAATGCTTAACAATACCTTTTGATTGCCGAGCAAGGAGTTTTCAGTTGGAAATGTTATTCGCCAATTCTGTAAATTCATAGCCTCTCAATTCATCAGTATTACATAGAACAATCATCCTCAACTTAGGTCCTTTCAGATATGTGGGACTGCTAAAGCATATGGAGCTTACCTAGGAGAACTGAGATCTGGATATTAACACATTTAGAGGACTCCAAGTTGGAAAATGTCGAAAGAGAAAAAGGAACTATAGTAACTTCCTGTATGAATGATGCTTTAGTCTGGAACTGAGTAGCCCATGAATAAGTATGAGAAGCATGCAGTCCTTGATGCTCTCTGAATTTGGTTGTTTTCTTGTAGACATTTCATTACCCAACTAGGTAACATTGTAATATGTAGGCAAAATTCCTCTGCCAGCACTGAGGATGTTACCTAGTTTGGTAATGAAACATCTGAAGAAAACAACCAAGCTCAGAGAGCTCCAAGGATTCCACAGTTGAACCTTAAATTACAAATATTCTCTTCTGTAAGTATGAGAAGCATTCTGGTTGAAGAGGATGTAGAGGAAGAGGTCAACTCTCTTCTCTAGGAAACATGTAGGTATGATTCTTTTTGTTCTGTTTAGTTACAATGTCAAGTCAAATTGTATACACTGTAAATAATCAGGTAATTAGGTTGCATGCAATAGAGTGCAAGGAGCCTTAATCCTTTTATATGTGGGTTAGGCCACCATGGTTGTCTATATGCATTACGTAGTGGGAGAAAGTGACATTATTAAAAGATAATTCTATCAAGATTCCAAAATAAGGCAAAAGGTTTCTATCACTTTCCAGAATTCCATGCTGACTATCTGCCAGAAAGGGAAAAAATGTTTTTCATTTCTCAGCCGAACCTTGGGGGGTTTTAATTATATTTTAAATTCGACAAATATTTAATATTCTTTTTAATTAATTTTAAATTTGTATTGTTTTTGTATGTATTTTAAATAGATTGTCAGCCGCCCTGAGTCCTACGGGAGAAGGGCGGGATATAAATTCAAATATAAAATAAATAAATAAATAAATGTTTAGTTGAACTCCAAACTCATGTTTAGTTGAACTCCAAACTCATGTTTAGTTGAACTCCAAACTCATGTTTAGTTGAACTCCAAACTAAAGATGTTTAGTTGAACTCCAAACTCATCTTTATTCTCTGTACTTTTTGTAAAAATGTTGCTGAGGCACAAATATCTGCTTATGGCATAAAAGTGACAAAATGGCCTATAATAAATCACATACATAAATAAATTAGACATATGTTTTTAGGGAGATAGTTATTTTTTTCCTTTGCATCTCTTTCACAATATTTTGAAATATTGTGATGATGTACCACATTAGAGTGTCAGCAAGTTTAGCATTCTTAACTATCATTTTTCTTTTTTCCTTTATTAGATTACTTATTAGGTTTGCATACTGCTGAATCTATCTAGGATGAAAAGAAGAATAACATCACAATGTGTAAATTAAAATGTCCATGGTGCAAATAAGAAATAACGGAGGCAACAATTACAAATAAATAAAAGATCAATACCCCATTGATCTCCAAATGTCTTGTGGAAAATGTTGAACCATTAACAGCATAGCTGAGTCTGACTTGAAGCAATTATTTTTAAATTTAATTTGCTAATGCATTCAGCCATTCAACATTGTTGAATATTGACTTATATTTATTTATTTGTTTACTCCTTGACCAGGAAACGGAGATGAGCATTGGACATGACTCACAGAGTTGGACATGACTCACAGAATTGGACATGACTCACAGGGAAATATTTACCTTTTTATTTATTTAATGTTGGTGCAGTGATAGAAAGCAGTATTGCAGGCTGACTCTGCCCACTGTCAGGAGTTCAATCCTGACCGGTTGAAGGTTAAGTCAGCTTTCTATCCTTCTGAGGTTGGTAAAAGGAGGATTCAGATTGTTGGGGGCAATATGCTAATATTGTCAACTGCCCATAGAATCCTGTAAAGCACTATGGAACAGTATATAAGTCTAAGTGCTATTGCTGAGTACTAATATCTACTCTTAAACACTATACATACTGGTTTTATATGCTACTTTCATGGTTTTCTTAACCTTGCAAATGATGAATTATTAATAGAATAATTGAATTATTTTTTTAAAGAAAAAGTAAATACAAGGTCCAGGAAGGGATGGAATAGAATTTGGAATTCTAGTATAATGTACCATCCTGCCATAAAAGTAAGTACTCATTCTTAGATTTCCTAATGTTGTAGGAATACAGCACCATTCATTACCAGTGGATATGGCTAATCACAGACTAATGAGATTTGTTTACTAACAGAGCCTGTTTCTTAAATGGTCATACTTAGTGAAAAATAAACCTTTCCCTGAATGTACAAACCTGAACCATTATATTGCATCATTGAAACTCAGAGTAGGATTTACATAAGTGCATGTTAAAGAGTATATGAAATAAAAATCTTAAATTGTGTGGACAGTTTTCAAATACTGCCCAAATCAACATGCTCCAAGGGGGATGTAGCAGAAACTTTTTAAGCAATGCATTTTAGTATATTCTAAATGTAAAACAAACAAATCAGTCCAACGCCCATTATTGAGCTGCTATAGGAGAAGGAGTGGCAGAATCTGGGGGCAGAGTTAAAAGGAGGAGTCAGCCTAGAATTCCTGACTTAGTCCACTTGTAGCTAGTTAGGATTCTAGACTGATCTCTCTTTTAACTCTGCCCCAAGGTTCTGCCACCCCTTCTACAGCTGCTCTATAAAATACTTTTTCTTATCACAACCTTTGCTACAAGATACTGACTCCTTCAATAGAGATGGTAGGATGTAGATTTGAGCAACTCTGACAGAAGCAATAGCTGAACTAGTCTACAACAAAGCTCTCTCCAAGCC
>NW_015386301.1:0-26855 GCF_001527695.2 Protobothrops mucrosquamatus
TGTTGTGAGCAATGAGATGGCAAAGATTTCTGACATCAGCAAATTATTCAGTAATACATTTTTTAAAAGATCCAGAAAGTTCCAAAATGATCAGTCCAAAGTGAAATGGTTTTAAAATGGCAAATGCAGTTCAGTCAAAAGCACACAATGTTGTAAACTGATGCACTCCTCACCCTTTCTTTCACATGTATTTTGATGGGCTGTGAGCTGGCAGTAGCTCAAGATCAAGATAATTTATATACGAAATCTTAGCTCTGGCCAGCTTGAGAAGTGGAGAGTTGTGGAAGAGAGATCGGAGTGTTCAAAGCAATATTTAATTTGAGTCATGCTCATTTTGGGGGGATGGAGTTTCTTTTTTGCGTTAATAATGATAAGATCTCAGCTCTGGATCATAGGTAGAAACCAGTAACAATAACAATAGGAACAATAAAAGAAAATGTATCTGCCTAAACTATGGCTTTTAAATTGTAATCTATAGACGCTGGGGGTCTATTCTTCTTACAGTGAATTCCAAATATTGTTATAGTCCGTTCTAGGAAGTGATGGATGTTGTACAAAAATGGTATTGCCTGCCTGCGGAGGCCATGTTTTGCAGTGCTGTCAATAAGAGAAGATTCAAATGCAAATTGCAAGAGATTCGTGTGAACCCTAGGCATTAAATATTGCAAACGATAGCAACCCATAGATTTGAGTATGCAATATATGAAGTTAATTAATGCAAAATTAACGGGACGTGTCTCAGATACGTTCTGTGCTGCGAAATGTGGGTTTGTGGACACAAACGTCATCTGTATAACATAACTAAGGTTTCGGTACCATTCCGTGTAAAATCCGGATGGTCCGGGTTTTTATGCTAAGACTAGTAAATGTTGACCGTGGTATTTGTGCTGTCCGCATACACCGATCCGATACACAAGCTGGGGGTGGTGTGTGTGTGTGTGTGTGTAAAATGGATCGCCACCCCAAGAAATATAAACAAGGGACGAAGAGCGTCTCCCTGAACTCAAGAGGCGCTTTCCCCTCCCCCCCCCAAGTAATGCCAACTTAGAGGCAAGGATGTTTACTGTTTACTAGATTGCAATCATGATTCGATTACGGCGGCGGTAACCCACGGAGACAACACCGACGGGGCAAGGCAGCGAAGTTGCGCAACCTCCCAATTGTGCCACGAACATCAGGCAACGGACCTCCGATCTGGCGCCTCGAGGTCGCGCGCAAGGGGCGTGGCGCCGGGCCGCCCGTGTTTGGAGAGGCGCGAAGAGGGATTTGAGCGCTTGAAACGCCGCCTCCAAAGCCTCCATTTCCCCGCCCGCCGTTATTGTCTCTTTAAGGTCGCGGCAAGGGTGGGGGCGCGCGTGGATGGCGGGCGGTTTGTGGTGGTCCGGGCTCCTCTCGCGAGATCAGCGTTGGCGCCGTGACCTCCATGTGAGAGCAGCGGCGCTTTGGTAAACAGTCCTCCGGGTTTAGGACATGGCTCCCGCCGGCGCCCGTTAGCTTAGCCCAGCCGGCAGTTCCCAACTAAGCTCTGACAGGGTTTGCCGCCATTCTGGGCTGGCTCGAGAGAGTCGTTGCTGCCGGTTGGTCGCGAGTGGGGCGGGTGGGATCGGCGGACGAGCCTAGGAGGAGCCGAGACTGCTGGCGGGCCGGAGAAGAGGAAGGCCGGCGGGAAGCAGAAGCGGCTCGCACCGCGGCGGTCCCCGAGATTCGGGCAGCAGCTCCTCATCGCCACCTTCGCGTCGCCCAGTGGAAAAAACCCAGAGGCGGGAAGCTCCCGCTCCTCCTCCTGCTTTTCTCCTCCGGGAGCGCGCCATGTGGATCCAGGTGCGGACCATCGACGGTGCCCAGACCCGGACTATCGACGACCTCAGCCGGCTGACCAAGATCGAAAGCCTGCGCGAAAAGATCCAGGAAAGCTTCCGTGTAAGCCCTGACCGGCAGCGCCTTTTCTACCGGGGCAAACAGGTGAGGCAGCCCGCGACAGACGCTCCCTCTCCCCGGGCTTCCAGCGGTGCGTTGCCTGCAGCTTTAACTGCCGCCCCGCCGCCGCCGCCGCTCCTCTTCGCTCGAAGGGTTTTCTTTACCGCCGGTCTGAGGGGAAGGAAGCGGTCGGGTGATGCCATTGTGCCGAGGAAAGGGACGGCAGCGGCGGCTTCGTTCCCGCTCCTCCTCCCTCTTCCCGTTTTACACGCGAGGCATCCCCTCATCCGCTAGCGCAGTGTTTCTCAACCTTGACAATTTTAAGGCATGTGGACTTCAACTCCCAGAATTCCACAGCCAGCAATGCTGGCTGTGGAATTCTGGGAGTTGAAGTCCACATGCCTTAAAATGGTCAAGGTTGAGAAACACTGCGCTAGCGGTTTCCCTCAAGACCGGGGAATGGGCGAGCCCTACGCGGGACTCCCGGGAAAGCGGGGCGCGCGGGAACGAGAAGAGGCCGGTGGCGCGAGCAGCCTCTCTTGCGCCGCGCGCTACTTCCGGTGCTTCAACGGTCTCTTGGGCTTTGGGGCTCGCGCGCTCCCCTCAGCTGCTGCTGCTGCTGCTGCTGCTGCTTCAGGGAAGCGGCAGCTGCCCGGAGGAAGTTCACGTCGTCCTCATCTCTCTCGGTTCTCTGCCCTCCGTTTCTTTCATTCCCCCTTTTCCCCCCCATCGTCCTGGTGGGAAAACTGCTCGCCGGCTCTGCTGATGTTCAGAAAAGCCTTTTCTTTCAGCGACTGTACAGGTAAAAATCCTCGACTGACCTCCCCCCCCCCTCATTTGTTTAGTGACAGTTGGAAATGACAGTGGCGCCGAAAAAAGTAAGTTAGGACGGTTTTTCACACTTAACGACCGTTGCAGCATCCCCATGGTCACGTGATCAGAATTCAGATGATTGGCAGCCTGCATGTATTTATTATTACGGTTGCAGTGTCCTGGGGCCATGTGATCTCCCTTTTCTGGTCTTCTGACAAGCAAAGTCAATGGGGAAGCCAGATTCACTTAACAGCCATGTTTACTAACAAGCACAGTATTCACTTAACAACTTTGGCAAGGAAGGTTGTATAATGGGGGAAAATTCACTTAACAACTGTCTTGCTTAGTTAGTGGTGGAAATGGGCTCAATTGGGATTGTAAGTTGAGGACTACCTGCACTGGATTTTTAACTGGAGTGTGATCTCCTAGGTCCATCCTGAAGAATATGTCTCTGGTCACAAAGACTTGGCATTGGCTTGATGGCATCTAATCCGCCGTGCCCTGTTTTGCACACCTTTTGTGAGTGCTGAGCTTGAACTTTTTGTTTACACCTGGATATATTAATTTAAGATGTTGCCCCCCCATATACACTGTATCGTATGATAAATGCTGTGATAGTTTGAGTTATTAACCTGGGATAGGCAAATGTGTTTATTTTATTGTGCTAGGTTAGGATTCTGTTCTGTTACAACTTGTTTTTAAGTTGTATGGTATCATGGGTATTGCCCTGATATTTTATTGTGATGACAGACTAAAAGTATAAGGAAACTGCCTGTTGTTAATACATATGGGATAGGATAAATAGGTAAAATCTATTTGTCTTCTTTAATCCAGAATTAAATAATATAGCAGCATTTTGAGTGTGTAATCGGAATCATGGCTTTGTTAATTTATTACAACAAAAACCATGGCTGTTACTTAGAATATTACATCTATACCACCTAGATTTCCTTTAGTGATTGTGGCAGCAAAATTCATTAAATTATAATATCAATATTTTCACTGATTTATATAACTTATGTTTTTGTTTCTGCTTACAAGCAAACAGCAAGTCAATGTTTTTGGTGCTTTCTAAATGGCTATGCTGCTGTAGTTAAAAGTCCAACACACCCAGAGGATATGAGATGTGGGGGCTTTGGTCATAGTCTGTTTTTAACTGCTATGATCTGGTAGATTTTAAAGTCTATTTTTTCTAAGGAATCTCTTTTTAAATCCCCATAATAATGACCATGAAAGATAGATTGGACTAGGAGAAAATAACTGGCCTTAAGTCAGGCAGTGAGTTTCAAGGTTAAAAGTGGACTTGAACCTGAATCTCTCTGGTCTTAATTCAGCATGTTAACCACTGCCTGTCTAAAGTACAGGATGTGTGTGTCAAAATAGTGTGGCTATAACATGGTTATATATAAGTTATCAGATTACTATACCCTAGCCTAGACCTTAATATGAAGTTTACTAATAGTAAGGAATCAAAAGCCAAGGACAGTTATAATGCAAGACAAGGACACAGAGAAGAAGCAGTAACGGATGCTGTACATGTAGTAATAATATTGCTTCAGCAGTGTTCACAATTGACTGAGATACATAGAAATGTTGGCACATCTCATCTTTTGGGCTCAAGTGTTGGCTAGCTATCTCATCTCTGTTTATGAGCATAGGAAAAGATATATTTTGCAGGGTCGGTCTAATGGCAAAAGTAAAAGAGGCACTGTTGGACTATTCTCACTGATGGTATTAATGCAGTTTGTTAAATCATGCTTTATTTTTATATTAAAATAGCTAGGTTTGTATAAAATGTAAAGGATAAAGCAAACAAATCATACCATAGTATTTTGCAAACCTATATCTAGCCATTGTCCGAATTAGATACTACAATCTCAGAGATGCATGAAGGAGCCCTTTGAATTCCTCAGTATAGCAGAAATGAAGGATTTTGTAGAAAATATTACTAGGGTAAGGCTGGAATTATTTTGGATAATAATTCATATGGCCTTCTATCGTGTATATGTATATGGCCTTCTATTGTTTATCACACAAAGTGCTTATTTAATCTTTGTGTACTAAATAAACACACATAAGACTGGTTGATAAATCTCCATATATTATTATGTGTAGAGCACAGTAGACCAGAAAGCATGCTTAAGAATGGAAACTGCTGCACACATAATGAATTTCGAATATACTTTTCTAAAACTCTTGCAATATTGGATAATTATATAGTAAGATTTGAAACTTCCTAGTAGTAATAAAGTATATTGTGATATAACATTGCTTATCTGGGGCTGCATTTTAGGGCATTGGAAAATCTTAAAATTGGTATGAGAATAAAGTATGGTGTGAGAATATAGAGATTAGCCTCTTGTCTAAATAACAAATTGACTATATTTCCTAGTTCACGTGAATAGTAGGCTAAACTACAATGTGTTTGTGTGTAAAGTCATTAAATTCATCCATTTGTACTATGCAGCAAATTGTCATTAATAAAATAATGTGACTAAGAATTCTAAGATCACTAGGCAAACTATATGATGGCTTAGAGTCGGGAGGTTTCAAGTTTGTCATGCTGTAAAATAATTTATGAGGATATTTTGGATGGTCGCTAAGCAACTGGTCATAGGTCAAGGGATACTTACACTATCAGTATGAAGGGTGGGATTTCAGCCCCAGCTCCTGCCTGAGGGTAGGGGGAAGAGAGAGAAACTGAAGAGACTAATTAGTGAAACAAATGTTGAAAAAGCAAGTTCCAACTGATAGTGGAGGCCTTGGCTTCCTCTTCTTTTTCTGTCAATGCAGCTATATCACGAATGTTTCAGCCTCAGGTGGCAACTTGGGCAAAAGTGAGACATACATATGCCCCATATTTTAAAAGTTACCCTAGGAAATCTGATTGCTGGATGAGAAGCCCTGCACAAACAGCAATTTCATCCTGTGTCTACTTGGCATCTAGGGCCTAACCACAGGAAGACACTCAGCCAGCTTTCATCTTGCCCAGCTTGGCTGCCCTTGGACGTTAGAACCATAGAAAAGGTAATTCTGAAGCAATTTGCTATGGCCAGATGTGTTGTGAAAAAGCAAGATTTGCAAAGTGGTTTCTTCAGGAAAATATAGGTTCCTTGTTTCTTGTGGTTGCAGCTGTTATTGGATTGGTCAACTAGTAACTGCCTTCTCTTCTGTGGCAGGACTGGGAATCTGCCCTCGTGGGAACCAGACGGATGGTCAAGCTTAGGCTTGGTTGCTTTCCAAGCCTGGAGACATTGTTTCTTTGAGGGTTGTAGCCAGGGTAGGTTTTTCCCCCCCCAAACCTAGAGAAATTGTGCTTGTGGCTAAGTTTTCTCCGTTTCTGGACCCAGCATGATGCTCCTCAGGAAGAAGCTCAGGAAAAGCTTCCCTTGGAACAGGGAAAAAGCAATACAAGACAAAGGAACTGAATTTTAGCCATGATGTCCTGCTAATGCTTGTGAGCATATTAGGGTGGTTTCAGGAATCGTGAATGGAAAACCGTTGGAGGAGAGTATTTGGATCCTGTGCCCAGCTCAGTCCAGCATTGGCAGTTTGGTGAAGGCTGCCTGAGTGCAGACAGTAAGAAGTAGTGCAACTCTTTTTAGATTTGTTTATGGCCCCCTCTGGTTGTGACCCATAGTTTGAAAAGCCTTGGTTTTGCAAGGTGTGTGACCCAGCCAATTTGTAAAAGTTCAGAATTGGAATATCAAACACATCAAAATTTGTTCAGTCTGCATTCTTGTTTATGAGGGTATGATTCATACAAGATTATTTCATTATTATATAAAATTACAGTAAATGACTACTGAAAATAGGGTACCAATTATATTGCTCTTGGTATATATGGTTGCCTGCACTCTCCGCATTCAGTAATGAAAACAAGATTTCTTTCACTATTCCTGATAGGAGAATACAAACATGGCATTTCATTTTTTTTTAATCTATAAAATTGTGAATTTTCAGTTTTCCAGACAACAGCTACATCTCATTTATAAGCAACTCTTGAAGAGGATACTATTTTTTTAAGTTGAAATTATTTATCTGTCTTGCTGCCCATGTTTCTCCCATAAAGGAAAGCTCCGGGTTCTTCCTTTTGAATAGTTACTACTATTAAGTTCTAAATAGAAATGCCTCCTATTCTATGATTCTTAGCATGCGTAATCTTTATTACTGTATCAATATTTAGGATTATTCTTAGACATTCTCTGCTACCTCATCCTTCCTCTTGATGACAGGGAAAAAATTTTTTATTATTTAATTTCTTGGCTTCTAATGATTAGCTTGCAACAGATTCTTTTGTAGTTTCAGCATGCTAGATGGATAGTGAAATAAATTACACTTTATAGGTTCACATATCATGTTCTTCATAGAATATATATCATGTTCTTCATAGAATATATGATTCTTTTTTCTGTAAAGCCATACCTGGAAACGTGCTTCACATATTCAGAAAACTCAGATAGTTTAATTTCTCTGCAAGTACATGTAAAGCAGAAGCTTATACTACAACACTGTGATTGTGGCTGGAAATTTAATTGAATTATAGCACTGTATTATTTTTTTGCAATAAGTGTATTCTCCAGCATGACGAGTGGAGAATCCACCAATGGGTTTTCCTCGTCTTCTGCCCGTAGACTAGTCGGCCAATTTTGCTCCGCCTCTCCTCTTGAGACCTCCCCTCCCCAGTCTCGACTAGTCTTGAGCCCGATTAGACTGAATTTCATTGACTCCTGAAGATAAGGTCGTATCTCTTGATATTTCTTGATATTCTGACTAATTCGAAGGGGTGGGGGAATCGCTAGAAAACGAACAGCTGTTCGTTTTCCTTTTCCCTTTCTGCTGCCTGATCGGCCGATTGCAGCATAGCCATGAGGTTGGCTTGAGTCCAGCCGGTAGCCGGACAGACAAAGAGCGGACGCCATTTTCCGGTCACCAAGTGTGACCCTGGCAAAAGGGGGAAGCATTCCTCCTTCTCCTTCCATTTCACCCCTCCCACAGGGATTTCCAGCCACAAGAGGAGAGCTTCCCACTAGCCAGCTGATCCACAGGTAAATTTAAACCTCCCGTGGTTCCTACGGCAGCCTGTGAGCCGCGGAGGGCTAACAGAGCTTATGGTTAATTATGCCTAGAGGATCCTTCTGTAAGAGTACCAAATTGCCCACCTCTGGTTTTAATCTTAATTTTGTTTTTTGAATTTTTCATATCACCCAGACATGTTTGTTTCCATTCTGTCTTGTTCCAGCTGGAAGAAAACTTTGTGTCACATTTATTATATAGTATGACAACCTTAAACCAAAGTCTGCATGAGTAGTTTGAAGCTATGCCACTTGGGAGAAACCCTTAGCATATATATAACTGAACTAAACCAGACTTGCTGAGTTATTTGATAATGTTATTTCTTGTCCTAAGAATGTACTAGCTGATTTCTGGGAAGAAAAAAACTAACAAGATTTGAATGGTGAAGCAAGAGTAACATGAGATGACTGTTTTTTATTTTTATTTCAAGTTCTGAAAATTGATTTTTAGGACTAAGAAAAAAATAAAAAGCATAAAAAGCAGTTTTCTGCTTTCTTATTTAATACTGGTATTAAATTACATTCTGTTATAATGAAGATAAAAGAATTCACATACTTCATAATTTTGCCTTTAGTTAAATGCCAAATTTATCCTATTCAATTAACAAGTATTATTTGTAACTATTGAAAATAGTTGTGGCAACATTGACCATGGTGACACTGTGGTTAGAAAGCAGTCTTGCAGGCTAATTCTGCTGACTGCCGGCAGTTCGAATCTCACCAGTAAAATGATCCAGATTGTTGAGGGCAATATGTTGATCCTGTAAACCGCTTAGAGTAGGCCGCAAAGCACTTTGAAGTGGTATATAAGTTTAAGTGCTATTACCTGGAAATTATGGCATGAAGGTTCTCTGCTTCAGAAATTCACCTTGAATATAAAGAGGACATTGAGAAAGCAGAGCTACAGTTTTGCTTTTTTCTTCCCCTAATTGTATTGATAAGATTTTGAAAGCCTGAATGGAACTTATATTCTTGTATCATAATAGATGAAGTAAATTAATACAATCTGGACCCCTTATCAATAAGATAAGGAAAAATACCTTCCCCAACCTGGCTTCCTGTAATTATACTAAGATCATACTGTAATTTCAAAAATGTTGACTTGAACTAACAACACATATGAATGGCACATGGTCATAGAAGACTAAAGTAGAGAATGGGATTTAGCAAGTTTATCTGCATTAAGTATCTTTGTATATGGGATTACTGTATCTCCATCTCTTTTTGTTTCTGTATTTTCCTTCTAACAGGAAGGAAGAAGTGAATTAACAGATTGCATTTTATTTGGAGTTCTACCACTTCTTACTTATTAAATTATTAGCATAAATAGAGTTAGAAATTGTAGAGAATATTCGTAGCTTGGGTTGTAGATTTAGGCAGAGGTTTGTCCTCCAAGCTTGCTGCTTCCCTTCTGGACGTTTCGTTACCAAACTAGGTAACATCATCAAACATTAGAGGACAAGCCTCTGCCTATAAATAGAGTTTCTTTTGGGTGCTTTTCCAGAAATGAAATCACATGACTAGATCCTTTTCTAGTATCTTTTTTTAACTGAGAAGTAGTTAAATCCAATACTAATCTGATACGTAGCTCCAGACTTCTCTTGAAGAGTACTTTGATGTTTCTTCTGTTGGAGAAAGTAGCGGTAGACAGTGTTACTTACGTCCATAGACCCTGAAAAACTATTTTGGATATTGAATAACTCTCTGGAATGTTGTGGAAAGTGTCCATGTAAAGGGAAGGAGAATTTTGTCTTATATTCATTTAGTTGAAAAGTAGAAATAGAAATATACTAAATAGTATATTATGGCATTTTGTTCAATGAAGCTTTTCACCTTTTCACTGAGAGTTCTAAATCCCCTAAAAACCAAAGATGATATGTTATTAATACCAGCTATTCTGTACATCATAGATTTAATTTTCATGCAAGCTTTTTCTGTTTTTAATTTTCATATTTTTATACTATATTGATTTCTTTTAATATACATTTTTCTGATGGATTTTTTCTTGCATTTTTTAATAGCTTGAAGATGGCCATACCTTATTTGATTATAATGTTGGACTGAATGATATAGTTCAGCTTTTGATACGCTCAGAGTCTGATGTTCCTTCTACAATTTTGAATAAAAAAGATGGAAAGCCTGGTCCCTGTGCGGTTACCAACTGTAAGAATAAAATCAAACAAGGAGTGAACAGTGGATCATCAAGTTTGCCATCTACATCAGCTCGCTCGTTTCTTATAGATCCTGGCATTGGTGAATACAAGGTATTTGTTTTATTTTTTTAATCTTGACTGTGTCTCCCAGTTATATTTCCAAGATGATTGTGAATTCATTTTTTAAAAATAAGGACTATGTATTGAATGCCTGTTCTAGAACAGGAAATATACTATAATGATTTCTCTATTTTAAATCTGGTAGCTAGAAAAGAGAAGTGCTAGTGGAAACGCAACTTAGCCATCCCCTCCTCTCCAGAGCAGTCTCTAGCTTCATATTTTTTCAAAGTTTAGGGCTCTCAAAATAAAGTGGCTGGTTGTGCTAGGCAAATATAACACAAGAGAAGATATCAGATAAAGCAGTTTCTGTAATCAGAAATATGAATTGGCCAGGCGTTTTATGCAGTCTTTTAAAACTGTCTACTTTTATATACTGTATATTGGACTAAAGGTGCCACGATTCTAGAATTAAAGTCTGCTGGGTGAAAATTATGGGGCAATAGTATATTACATTGGAATAAATTTGGGAAAGATTTTTAATAATAATAATTATTATTATTTTGGGTCCCTTCAAGTCAGTCTAGATTCCTGGTAACTGCCTGGACAAGTTCCTGCAATTCTTTTTTTGACAAGATTTAGGAAATAGTTTACTATTGTCTTCTTGCTAAGGCTAAGAGAGAGTGATAGGATCATAGTCACCTAGCTAACTAGAACTCATAGTTTCCCATTTTCTATCCTGATGCCCTAGCTCAGTGATGGCGAACCTTTTAGAGACCGAGTGCCCAAATTGCAACCCAAAACCCACTTATGTATCGTCAGGTGCCGGGTGGGCGTGGCCCATTGGGTGGGTGTGACCAATTGAGTGGGTGTGGCCCATTGGGTGGGTGTGGCCCATTGGGTGGGCGTGGCTTCGGTAGTAACGGCAGACTGGGTAGGACTAAAAAGTTCAATCAATCAATTCCAACTTTGCAAGATCTTTTTTTTCCCCGCGAGAAGTTGAAATTGATTGATTGATTGAACCTTTTTTTTTTGCACACGACAGTGGAAGCCTAAAGTGAAAAGGTTTTATAAAACCCAGCTGAAGGCCTAGGACTGGGGTGACGGCGCGTGTGCCCACAGAAAGGGCTCTGCGTGCCACCTGTGGCACGCGTGCCATAGGTTCGCCACCACGGCCCTAGCTACTGCATCAAACTGGCTCTCTTTAATTAATTAATTAATTAAAAATAATTAGATTTATATCCTACATTTTCTTTAGGGGCTAAAGGTGAGTTAATATTGCATCTCCATTTAACCCACAGAAACTTGAAGAGGTAAGTTGGGCTGAGAGAGTTTTCATGTTGAAAGAATGGATTTAAATATGGGCCTTCCTGGTTCTAGATCAATACTGGCTATTCTAGAACGCTGGCTATTCACGTAGGCTGTTAGCAGGCTTTTATTGTTGTTAAATAAACAAAGCAAAGGAATAATAAAAGGAAATAACAGGGTTTTCTTTCTCCCTCCTATCTTTCTGCAGTGCATATTTTAAATTATGAATAATAATAGTTGCCTTTGCATTTAGTACTAAAATCTGCCCTAGGCATCTCAACATAATATGTTAGTTGATTGGAAACAATCATTTGCTTATGGATCTTATGTCTGAACCATGACCAGTATTATTTCTGAATCCATAAACTGAATTAATATATTTTTTCAATGTCAGTATCCCTTTCTAGATTTTTTTAGTTATAAGAAGAAAAACTATTCTTTAGACTGAGTGGCTTTTGGTGAAAGTCTTACAGAAGTTGTACTCCCTTTTCCCTATATTTAGCCAGAAGCATAAACTAGTCAATGTAGTTTCTTAGCATCTTTATAATGAGATGAAACATTAATTAGCACTTTAGTTAATGTATTATCATATACACAATACGTATACTAATATATCTTAGTACACTATTGTGATTGCTTTGTCCAGAAAAGTTTTTTAATTTTTTTTTTACAAGAAACAGAACAATAGTAACATTTGCTTTTGACCTTTAACAATCTTTTTCAGTTCTGGTTTTGAAAAATTCCATTTATACCTGGTCCTAAACACCTCATTGACCAAATAAAAACCAAAGATCTTTTTGCTAAGATGGATTGACAGTGAGAAAGTATGAGTTATTAAAAAGAGGGAAGTGATGGAGAATTTATATCAAAGTGATGCTGGTTAAATAAGGATCCATTTACTTCCAAATGACAATCACTTAAATATGAGCCAGCAGTGTCTCAGCTGCTAAAAAAGCTCTAGGCTGCTTTAACAGAGGGATAGAATCAAGATCACATGAAGTGTAATTACCACTTTATAATGCCCTAGTAAGACCACACTTAGAACATTGTACCCAGTTTTGGTCACCACAATATAAAAAAGATGTTGAAACTCTAGAAAGATTGCAGACAAGAGCAAGAAAGATGATTAGGGGACTGGAGGCAAAAACATATGAAGAACAGTTGCAGGAATTTAGTATGTCTAGTTTAATGAAAAGAAGGACAAGATAGCAGGGTTCCAATATTTAAGGGACTGCCACAAATAGTCAACCTATTCTCCTGTTCTTGTCCTGAGGCAGGACAAAAAACAATGGATGGAAATTAATCATGGAGAGAACCAACCTATAACTAAGGAGGAATTTCCAGACAGTTAGAACAATTAATCAGTGGAGTGATTTGCCTCCAGAAGTTGTGGGTGCTCCGACACTGGAGATGTTTAAGAAGAGATTGGATAGCCATTTGTCTCAAATGGTATAAGGTTTCCTGCCTGAACAGGGGGTTGAACTAGAAGACCTCCAAGGTCCCTTCCAACCATTCTGTTTACTGAGATTAAACCTTTTATCAAGGAATCTCTTTGTTATGGAAGTTTATCAAGAAAATATTTAGGGTATCAATAGGACAACAAGAAACAGTAAAATGTTTGCTTTGCAAAACTGAAAACTTTTTTTTGCAGAACTAGGCTTCAAAAATGTGATCATTAACTTAGCTTATAATTTTAGACTGTGTTTTTTCCTAGGTAATAATCACAGCTATGGTCATAAGACAAGCCAAATTCTTAAACACAACTGTTGACCTATAATCAGTTGTTTAAACACAGCTTTATTGAATCTCCACTAGCCCTATGATTGAATGTATTACAGAAAAGTGTTTTTGTTACATTGTTTATTGTGAAAATGCTTTCTTAGAGCAGGGCTTTTCAACCTTTTCACCCATTGTACCACTTTTAGGATATGGCAACATCCGAGTACCACCAGTCGCCTAGCAAGGTGTCAAAAACTTGATGACCAAAAAAAGGAAAAGGAAAAAGTGATAAAGTACAGGTAGTCCTTGACTTACAACAGTTTGCTTAGTGACTGAAGTTACAGTGGCACTGAAAAAAGTGCCCCCCAAGCCATAGCCGAGCAAGACACTTGCCTGCCCGCCCAGCCGCGCTCTTCCTCCTGTCCGAGGTTTTCATTGTTGTGAGCATTTCTGTTGAGGATTGGCAGCGGGGGTGGGGTGGGGGTGTTTGGTTTTTATTCCCCCCATCTGCTGGGTGGTTGCAGCAGGTTTTGGTCACTTCACATGACCCTGGGACACTGTGACCGTCATAAATATGAATCAGTTGCCAAGCATCTGAATGTAAATCACAAGACCCTGGAGATGCTGCAACATTCCAGCTGATCGGTGCTTCTGGGCTCAGCAGAAGCGCCAGGATCAGTGCTGCTTTCCAGCTGATTGGTGCTTCTTCAGGGCTCAGCAGAAGCACCAGGATCAGCGCTGAGCTCCTCAGCTGGATCCTGGTGCTGATCCTGGCGCTTCCGCTGAGCCCTGACAGCCCTGCAGCTCCAGCCATATCTCACTCAGCCTTGTGCGGTGCTGCCACCAGTTCAGCTCATTCCCCTCCCCCGCTACCACTTTTCTAGGATGGTCGCGTACCACCTGCCAGGTGCCAATGTACCACAGGTGGTACCCATACCACTGGTTGAAAAGCCTTGGACTAAATCATATGGTTAATGCTAGATGTGTGTAGTATTGGGATTCTAAATCATGCAAAGATACTTTGATTCTGTTGTAGGCTCCCATGAGGTACCTGTCAGTAGTCCTTAAAGGAGCTATGTTTTTTTCCTTAGCTTGAACTGTAACTACAAGGGCTCAGGAAAATATGAATTATGAATGTTGCAGTTTATTTCTTGGTTTACTCTTTTGGTTTCTGATTTCTCTTGGAAATCTTTTAAATAATGGTTATGGAATCTCTGAAAATTAACAGATTGAGAATATAACATTGAGAATTTTTGTTCTTTTATTATAGTACTGTAATTTGGTATTTTTTATTGTGACTACAATTTTTTTAAATAATACTTTTCTGTTTTCTGACATGCTTTTATAAGCTGTATTCTATGTGAACACATGTCCTGCTTGATGTGGTGAAAATATAAAAGCCTTTTTATTTGCTTTGTTTAATATTCAGTTACCATAGACATTTATTGAAATACATACTGCTGCAGCTGGAATTCAAGCATTGTTAATCGTTCGGTTCTTAGAAGCCATTTACCTATGCTTCTAACTTCAGTGCAGTAACTGAAGTATGATCATAACTCTCGTTCATCTTATGCCAGAAAAGTGTTATTTCTTTTTGTGAGGTTTATGATCTAGTAGCGGTTCCAGTGAATGGATTATGACCAGATTCAGTCCTTAAAATAGTTTCATCCAGCTTATCCTCTGCTCCACTGATTCTTTCATCTCTATACTGTAGAGGATAAAAGCAAATGGACAGTGTCCAGGTTGAGAGGAACAAAGTAGAAGAGCATATAGAATGGCTGGAATAAGAAGGCCCATCATTCTAAATGATAAAATAGTACTATGCAGCCCAGTATTTCTGTTAGGGTCAAGTTCATATATAAATTCAGCTCCTACTATTTGTCTGAATGTATTTTGAATCTATATAAATTTATTCACACAGACACTTATCCTTGTGTGGTTGTTCTTTGGAACCTATTAGTTTTATAGCCTGCTCTTCCCTTCTTATCAGTTATATGCTTGTCCTTCTGTCGTGGGTGATTTTTCTTTAATCCATTCCTTCCTTTCATCAACTTTCTGCCTCATATCTCTTTCCTCGTATAGAGGACTACCATATCTTATTTTGCCTTTAAATAGTTCTGAAAATGATTTTCATTGTGGTAGTGGATCATAAAAATGGATGCCATCTGTCTACTTTCATGATATTTGTACAGAATTGTGTTAGCCTTTAGAAAAGTAGCATTTAGCTTGGTAATGGGAATATTAGGCCTTATTTATAATTATTGGTTTATGATTGTACTTGATTTCATTTACTGAGAAAGAAAAGTTCAAGTTCATTTGGTCCAGTTTACTTTTATGACCTATCCAAACAATTTTCCTCTCCCACTCCGTAAACAATAATTTGTTTGAAATTATAAGTGCCTCTGCAGCATAGGAACATTCTTTTAAATCTGTACAAACCATGCTGTGCAGGGGAAAAGGAAAATACCTTAAAGTAATTAATGTTTTAACAATTGCAAATGTAATGATTGGTCAGATTCTGAGAGCTAACTTGTCTGTCAATGCTTATGAACTACTTTGTAGTTCAAAGACATTAAAATAATCCAACGTTTGGAACAGTGGCATCTAGTAACATGTAGATTAGAGGTTATTTATTGGAGAGACACATTTTATATTACTTATAAATATGTGCAAAAAGTATTTTTTTAAATGAAGAACAGCTTTATGAAATGAAAATTTACAGATGTGAGAACTCTGGGTTTGTGTAGGTGCATGTGCATGTAAATGCATGAGACTTTTCATTTCTGGGATTTCTCCATTGTCAGATCTTGAATTTCCCATTTAAGATTCCAGAAGTGTCTTCGCTTTTTAACATTATAATTATCACATATAGTTTATATATGAATACCCCTCCTTTTTTCCATGCTTGTTTCAAGGCAAATTTTTATCTCTATTTGAGATAGTATATAGAGATGTAATCTTAGAAGGTGGCAGCACTTGGCAGACCTTTTCTGAGCTCATCTTTTAAAAATGTGACCACGGAACCTATGTAAGTGGCCTCCTGCTTCAAGTCTTATGATCATCACTTCCAAATAGTCCCAGTTTACTTTTTAGTTAATCTGCAGGGGATTATTTGTATCATTTCCCCCTTTACCCCTACAGGGATATTTAAAATCACTATATTCTTGTTATAATAGATGAAATAGAGTAGTTTTAAGCATTTTTTCCCTATGGCTTTTCCTTCTTTCCCAGCAAATTCGTTAAATTCTTTTTTTGCAGTTGGCAGCAGAGGGACAATGATTTTAAGCTCATTTCATGTAGAAAGAAAGAGAACTTTTCTTCCTCCTCCTGGAAAATGTGTTTGTGTATGTGTGTATATGTGTACACACACACACACACACACACACACACACACACACACACAAATAAGGAGCATATGTCCACATAAAAAGAAATGGCTATTGATTGTGTATGTGCTATTCTGTACATAAGTGCAGAGACTGAAATTTTGGCCTAGTATTTAATACAGTTCTATGATTGCTTCTCAGTGATTTTCTAACTTCAAGTTGCAACACATCTCTTGGTATGTACAATAAATGTGAATGAATGTGGGAAGGTGGTAGGGGAGGAAGATTTCAGTTTATTTGAGAAGAAGCAACACAGGCCAGATCTGGTGGTGGTGGGCTGTGAAGGAGTTATTTCAAAGACACTATGACTTAATTTGTGCAGTGCACATCTGCCTGGGAATTTACAAGATTATATTTTTATCCTGGCTAGCATTAAAGATGTCTTTCTGAAACTGATGTAGTTTCACTACATAGTTTGCTCTAAATGGGGCTTGACAAATATAGACAGTCACCCAATCTATCAGATTCCAGCCATGTAGACCAGGCCTGCACAACACACTGTCCATGTTTTGCATGAGGTTCACAAATATTTTATAAAAAGTAGTAAATGTATAGTCATTATCAAAGAAAGACATGCTTCTGAATATCTCCAGGCCTCACTGCTGCCATCACCTCCCATGGTTTCATCATTGCTAGTTACAAAACAGCTGATCAGGACTCCAAATACTTCCTTGTGACCCACAAGAAATTTTAATTTATCAGTGTGACCTTTCCTCTTGATAATTTGTGCCCATCTGATGTAAATTGTGGATTTCTAGTGGAATTACACATTCTTAATCTCCATGCAAAAAGTTACGGTAATTGGGATGCTAAGATGCTAGGAACATCTTTAGGAGCATGCCTGGAGGCTACAACAGAGGAAAAACTGCTTTTGTCATACCACCCCTTTGAATTCTTCCACATAAAAAGAATAACACAATTTTAGGGAAAGATTTAGGGAAAATATTAAATCGTATGGCTTTGTTATGAAATAATTTATTACGCTAATATAAAAATGTTTGGTCTCTATTCTGTTTTCAAATTACTTATTATGGTCAGATTTTAAGCACAGATAAATAGTGAATATTAGTTTATTGCTTTCACTGTCCCTGAAAATTTATTTTGGAAACCTATGTTTTAGATTGTTGGTTTATGATACTATATTTTAAACTATTTTATTCATTTTAAAATATGTTGTCTGTGGATATCATTGGGTATCTATATAAACAGACTTGTACTTCCATCAGTGGAATGTATTACTATGAATCAATTTCTTTCTGTTTCTGTAGCTTTCCTAGATATGCTGCAGAGGTTGGGCAATCTGGGGTATGGAGAAAGTCAAGGAAGTTAATCTATTTTCATGGCAATCTGCATGAATGACATTGTTACCCATAATGTGACTTTAATTAGGATAGGTTTAGGGGCATATTTTAAAAAGATATTAAATGCATTTTTCAGCAAAACGTAGGAGACTTTTATTTTTTAAAAAGTGAAAATTTACTACATGAGAGGAGTTTGTTGTTAAAGGCTGGTGCAATGGTGATGGCTGAGTTCATGATTTTGGGTGCATAGCAAGACTTGTTTTATACAACATTTGTTATTTAAAAGAGTATATTTTATCAAGATTAATAAATATTTAGATTATATGCAAAAAATTAAGTGTATCTTGCATTAGAATATGGTACATAGCAAGAGGGAAAAAGTATTCTTGATTCAATTATTTGAATATTGTATGATGAAGGATAATTCTACAGAAAATATTAATATTAGGAAAACAGTAAATAGTTAGAAACATCCAGTTAAAATAGAAGCAACAAATATAACATGGATGTCCAACTGTCTGGTTTGCCTAGGCCACATAAAATGAAGAAGAATTGTCTTGGGCCACATATAAAATATAACTAATAATATTATATAAACACATAATGTTAAAAGTTTATGATCTTGTGAGGCAGCATTATTAACTGTCCAGGGCTGCATGCAACCCACAGGTTGGGCATACCTGTATTAAAAAATTGCAGATACATTAAATCATTGGTGATAATGAGTAATACTGTGAAAGAAAAATATTATATAGTCCAGTACTTCTATTTTAATTAAATATATGGTTTCTGTGCAACTTCTGTTTTAAAACAATTTTCTGACAATCAGATTTATACCTAATGGCAATAGTTTGCTGCTAAAGTGGCATCCACCGGCATTTTTTTATCTTCACACATTTTCTGCACAACTCCAGATCTGCTTCAGAAGTTTGGGGAATTCCAGTACGGAAGAACAAAGGACTATCCTACTTTATGAAATAAATCTGTTTTTACAACTTTCGATATAGGCAGTATAAGAGTGTACAGACAAAAAATGCCAAACTAGAAATAAATTATAAGTGTGAATGTAGTTAGCACAGAAGCTCAACATCATCACATTAGTTGTTTGTTTCTACAGTGTAACATTCACTAAATGTCAAATTTATTTTTAGATAAATGAATTGGTGGATGCCCGAGATGTCACTATTGGATCCTGGTTCGAAGCTCATATAGAAAATGTAACTCGAGCAACAAAAGGACATAAAAATGGAAAAGCTCAAGGAAAGAGTGGCAGTAATTACAAAAGGACTAATGGAAACTTGAGCCAAGACCATTCTAGAGAAAATACAAATAATTTGGACAATACACCTTCCACATCTTATACAGATTATATGGATACTGAAGATATTATTTATCATATCAAGTATGATGAGTAAGTGCTGCTGATATTATTATGAGGATGCCATTGAGTATGTGGTTGATATGAAAAAATGGGATCCTTAAACAGGTTTACATTTTGAGTTCAAAGGAAATAATATTTTAAAAGTTATAAAACGTGTCTGATTGATATATTATTTTTTTTAAGAGTGACATGATTTGGGGGAAAGTTTGGATATAGTATTTACTTTAGGGTTTTTTTTCTTTTAAAAGTTCAGTACTGTAATTAGAATTAGGGCGGGTATATTTCTTGTGGAAGATATTAATGTAGTGAAATCGGCACTTCCTTAAAATATTGAAAGGCACCAAACAAAAACTGAGATACTCTTAAGATTTGGGATTCTTATTGGAAACTCATTTTGTCAGTATTTATTAATTTTTATAGTGTGTATTTAATCTGAGTAAACATGAAACTCTTTTCTATCCATTATAAGAAAGTACCTTTTTATTGGGTAACCTTATTTTAAGATAACAGAAAGCTTATTTCACATTATTGAAAGCAGCATTCCACTAGTTTAAGTGAACCTATATTCAGGCTCATTATTCCAGAGGTCATATAAAAATATAAAATTCACCACCTTCCTGCAAAAAAAAAAAAAAGATTATTCCTCCCAGATGGATGAAAAGACTGAATAATAAAATGCTTGAAAAAAAGTCAAAATTACATATATTTTTTTCATTCTGTGAAAGTTGTTAAGAGATTTCACAGAATGTAGTTGATCCAGAATAAATAATATTGCAGAGACAGTGTTCATCCTACAAATAGATGTACATACCAGTTTTAATTGGTGTTGTCTCACAATATAAGGTAATCTTTTTCAGTGCTAAATGAATTAAATCTGTATTTTGCAGCGTAGTGTTTTTCATACCTTACAGCATTACATGTAGGTATTAAAAGTAAATAAATAGGTATTACAATACTTGCTAGGATTTCAGTAGAGTCAAATAATAAATCCAAAGAGCTGAATTTTGAAGCCAATGCTAGGGGTTATTTTCATAGTCAATGTTTATCTCAATCTAATGTTTTTGTGAAACCATAATATGAACATGTAATTAAAATGGAATTAACTAACTGGCTTCAGTTTGGTACTTTAAGTTTATTCTTCAAGTATGTCTCAAGGCTCTTACAGTGCCAATGAAAGTTTTTAACAGCTCATTCCCATGCTGTTTTACATATAGCTTTACATATTTTGCTATATGGCAAACATTTAGTTACATGGTTCTTTGGAGGTGGCTCCATTTTATTAATATTAGATGTATATTAATATTTATAATTCTACAAACCAACTAAAATGAATGCTCAGTTAAGTTGAAAATTTCTCAACAAGATGTAATTTGTGCAAGGATTATCTGAGAGGATGCCTTTCTCATAGATACTTGCTCAATAACCTGTATACTTGTTGAATATGATTGAAAACATGTAAATCATCCTGGGTTCATATTAATCACATTTATTTACCCAAATATCTTAAGAACTCTGGACAAATTCTCTTTAGATTTGCCTCAAAATGATGGAAAACTATCCTGTGAATTCTTCTACTGAGGTAAGCAAAGGAGTGAGAACAGAACCTAAAATACCATTCCTTAAACTGATTGTAATTAATACTATCACCAGACATGGTCTGACAGTTTACAATTTATCAAATTACCAGATAGTTTATAACGTTTCTTCATTATAGAATTACATTAGGAATAATGATTTCTGTTTGTTTATAACATAGCAACTGCATATAGTAATATCTGGTCTTCTGCTATAATTCCTCAAAGTTTCAAAGTGTCAGTTTCTAATTCTGAAAGTTAGAGGTTGTAAAGCTGAGTTAAACATTAAAAAGAGAAAGAAAAAATATTATAGCTGCATACCTCAATCTAATATATTGAAATAAAAGATTCATCCATAATAATTATTCATGATTTAGGAATTAAGTAAACTGTAGCAATGTAAAATATAAAACCTAGGAAAATCTAAGTTGAAGTAGGAAGGGGATTCTATTGTGATACAAATCTGTCTATTGCTTTTTTAGGCAAGTTAGTTTTGAGCACCATTATCATGCAGCAAACTTTATGTAAACTATTTATAAACAACATAGGAGTGAGCTGCTAAACAAGAAAGGTCCATTGGCATTTATAGAACCTTGAGATATGTCTAAATCAATTTAAAACATCACGTGGAAGAAGATTAATTTCATTTTAATTATCTATTTACTTTCTGGCTCCATAAAACTTTAGACTGAGATTGATTTTGATTATAAAAATAACCACTCAAATTGACTGAAATGTTAATACAAAATAACCACTCAAATTGACTGAAATGTTAATGCAGGAGGAGAAGCTCGCAGATCTGTTGGATTCAAAGTTCCATCAGTCACAGTCAGCATAATCAGTGGCAGAGGTGATTGGAATTGGTTCTTGGCTATTATAATTATTCAGATCTCTTATTAGCTTGATTCTACTTGTATGTTTCACTGAATAAATTTCTTCCAATAGAAATTTGCATTACTGATATATGACCCAATATCAGTTATGAAGTTCAGTACATTTCCTGGTTATGATTAAGTATCCTAAATGACTAGAAAGTAAGCTACATGCTGTGTAGATGTTCTCTGTGTAAACAAACTATCAAGCTTTTCTGCTTATCTGTCAGTACTAGGAACAGCCCAAATTAATCCACTGCAGGAAGAAGATCTCTTTACTTTCCAATTTCTTCAGCACATTGCAATTTGTTTCTAGTTTAATCTATCACCACTATAAAATAGATGAGACTAATAAAGAGACACCATGTGGGCCTAAAACTACTTTTATTAGAACAACTAGTAGAATCTTGCAACTCTGAATGTACTTCCTTTCTCCCTCTCTTACCTTTACGTGAATGGGAAGGGTGCTACTAGAAGCTTTTTCATAAATCTCTTTCTTGGTAGGGGCTCAGGACTTGTTTACGTGATTGTTGCGTTGGCAATAGATCTTCCCTTTATTCATCAAGGCCATCCTCTATACCAGACATGTCAAACTCGTGACGTCATGTGATGTCGCGTGACGCATTGGGACTGTTTTGCCATTGCTGGCAATGGGGTGGGCACGGCTTCTGATGATGCGTCCGGCCCCTGGGCCGGCAGTTTGATACCCCTGCACTATACTGTCTACAACACCTTTAAATTGAGTACTATACATTTTCTTAATGTCAGTATCCAGTCACGGATTGCTGTTGTCGTCCACTGTTGATCTGTTCATCATGCCATATGGCTAGTTCATTTGCAATTTCTATGAGACTACCCATTTTATTAGGTCATATACATATTATGCTTTTATTCTTGTCATGGTGTGTTATGTTAAGCATTTGCTCTTAAATACAGCATGAGATTGTCCAAATCTCTTCAACTTAGTTGCAACATTTCTTTTACAATATCTCCTTCGTGGTAATCCTTTGATGTGGTCATAACTATTAATCTTCTCCAGTTCATGATTTTCAAATTTTATTGTCAAAAGTTGGGAGTAATTGTTGAACATGACTTGTATCATCTTGTGGTTGATTGTGAAATCTGATTAGTTGCTGCTGACATTTAATTCTATAATTTTTTCAGGTTTTCAATGTAGCTGGAGAAAATAATAAGATATTTATCACTTTTTTAATAATATTTTTTATTAATTTTCTATATTTACAGTTCATAAGTGCTTAGTTGAAAAAAAAAGATATTTATCACTGAACTTTATTTCTAGCACTAGTACAGTCATTGGAATATCTCTTCTAGATTTCCTGAAAATGTTTTGGTAAAATTAGATTACTTTGTCAAACTATTTTTTATATATTGATGGTGAAAGTCTTTACCTGGATGGTAACTCGATACTCTGTAAACATCAAATGTGGCATTTAGTTTAACACTTTTCAGTGAAGGCTGTGTAGTTCTGTCTGGTATTCTTTAGATTTAGAACTTTGAATAGTTTGCTGAACTGCTTGTATATAATCTGTGCTGCTAATTCCACTTTTGAAGCTAGGTCCTTGTGATTGGGCAAAGTTCAGTGGGCTTTTTTTACCTGTTTTGAAATAATTCATAGGAGAAGTTGTATAGATCTGAAATAGTGGTCATCAGTTAGCAGCCTTTGAATCTTTTGGGTATAAAAATGCACCTTTGCATGTAATGATTTGGGTGACATATTTCTTCATTGTAAGCAACAACAAATTTTGGCAGTATTTTGTGTATTTAGCTATACCGTGTTTCAAGGTATGCTATTTCTGTATTATTATCTGCCTCCATCAACAGCACCACATAATTTATTTTACAAATAAGAACAGGTTTATATTTCAAACTGAAGTTTTTACTTAGAAAACAAAAAAAAGGCCATTCTGTGCCATCACACTCTGCTTTAAAGGATATGCTGATTTCTGTTGCTTTGTGCCAATATATTTAGTTCTGCTCTATTTCAGTGCAAACAGACAGTACAGCCAACTGAATGTTTGTTTTTGGCATTGTTTTCTGCATTGTTAGTATCTTGGAATTGTATTAATAAAATATATCAGTTTGAATTCTTGTGGGTTTTCTTTAGACTGCTGATTCTTCTGAAGCAGTAATCCATGCTTAAATTTTCCCACTATGTAACATGTATCTAGGAAATGCTTCACCTAAATAAAATCCAGGTTTATTGGTTAATATAATTGAAGAATCTATGCAAAATCATGTTGCATTTTTTCATTTTG
This sequence comes from Protobothrops mucrosquamatus, assembly GCF_001527695.2. Classification (NCBI taxonomy): domain Eukaryota; kingdom Metazoa; phylum Chordata; class Lepidosauria; order Squamata; family Viperidae; genus Protobothrops; species Protobothrops mucrosquamatus. Next base: position 23,833 of record NW_015386301.1, read on the forward strand.
CTTCTTTATTAAATACTTTACTCATGACACCCAGAAATCTGTATGCATATTCTGCTTTCAGAAAGCAGACGTTAGTGAGAAAATATGGCATCTCAGAGGATTAAATGTTTTTATCATTGCTAATTTATATTACCAGAGAATAGATCATCGGCTTGCAGGTTATGAAGTATCCACTTATTCATAGGAGCAAAGAAAATCTGGATGATATCCTTTGCATTTTTTTCTCCTTTTCTACAGTAATTTTCATCCCAAAATATTAAGATTACCTTTTTACTGTTCTCAGTAAACGTTTTCCCATTTACCAAAGGAATCAATTTCTTTTCAATACTGTTATCGTTCTGTCACACCCAGTTAGACAATTTTTCCCCTATAGAAAACATGCATAGCAACCATAACTATACTAAATTTATGAATCCAAGGAGAAAAGTACTGTTCATATTCTATCATGTTATTTGTATTTATGTAGTTCATCATTGTGATGATTACTTTGGAACATTTGTGTAAGACGTTCAAAATAAGGAAATCAAAATACTGTAAATATCAAATTCTGAAAACTGAAATCTTCAGAAAGATTTCTGAAAAGCAAATTGTGCATTTGTGCTATTCTAATGATCATGTCCTTTGCAGAACTGAGCTCCAAAAATCTCCATGCACAAAAGTATCCCTTACTGAACAGTGATGTGCTTTCAGCACGGGCATTCCTGATTAGCTTTTTGGGCTGAAATGAAAATCGCTTTGACGTGGTTTTCCCTGTTTTTGGCAGATGGTTCTGATTGTTAGATCTAACTATTTTCAGTATAATTAATGCATGATGTGGAACCCACCCTTGCATTAATGTTTTTGTCTTGTATAGGTTGATAGGAAAGACTGTTCTTGTGTACTCATTTTAAAAAAACAAATCTCGTTACTAAATTTTGTTAGCTTGAAAACTATGTTTAATATTTGGATCTAGTATAAATAATTGGGATAGATTCAAGGAAAATAACATTAAAGCATATATTACATTCCCAAATAATATATAGATAGACAGAGATAATGGGTTTTTGTTGTGGACCCAGTGGTGAATGTTACACCGTATGTTTTTAATTTCAGCTAAAGAACAGGTGAAGAGAGTCAGATCTTTTGCTTCAGAAAAGGGTTTTTTTTAAAGCAAGAACAAAAAAACCACAAGGTTAACATTTTTGCCTGAATTGTCTTATAAAAATGTAGAAATGCAGCCTATGGTCAAAGAAAGCTGAAAGTCTTTTCTTAATGGGTAACCAATTGCTAAGAAAGGTTTCCATAGAGATGGAAGCACACATGAGGATTCTGCTATGTTAACATTAATATTTAAAATTAGAAGCAGGCTTGGAAGGGTTAAGCTTCCAGAAAGACATCAATCTATATTGAATTTGCTGGACTTTTAAAAATTGAATATATTCATGTTCATGCTCTGTACCTCTTTATATCCATCCCTGTGATCTTCAAACCCTGTTTCCTTTGATTTCTTATGGCTGTCCTTAATAGCTTTTTTGTCTTTTCCTTTTTGGCTTGGGAGTTCGTGAAAGTTGGTTTGGATATGATATCTTAAACTTAAAAATGTTTCTCAATAAGCTACATTTTTACACGGGAAGAAAGGCATTTTTTTCATTTGGTTTAAATGAAAGGAACATTATACTCAGTTATCCTTTCTAATCCACTAGTTTTAACATAGCTTGATTTTTATAGCCCTTTCTCCCATGATAATTTCCTTAATTTAGCATGGGTGAAAATAAATATAATGCTTTTATTCCACTATAAAACACATTACAATTATTTCTCTTACAGAGATTACATGCTGTATTTTGGCTAGCTGATATGTAATTCCAGTACAAATACAATGTTTTTTTCTCACAGCTTTGTGAGAAAAGTGTCATTTGCAAATGTCTTTACATTCTTTACATTCTTCCAGATAACTTTGCCATTTGTTTCTTTAGAACAATATATATAATATAAGCAAATGGAAGTTGGAAGATGGATGAATAATTCTGTTGGTGTTTGTGAAAATAGAGTTGGTGTTTATTATGTCCTCTAATTTATCGAAATGTACTGTTGCAGCCTCTTTCACTTTGGTGAACAGCTTAGAGCTCAGTTCAGGTGATACACATTGCTCATATATGATGAGAGTCTGAAATTAGTTACTATCCATGTTACTGTACTAAATAGTGGATAAAGATTATGATAATATGAAGACTATTATGTTTCTTACTTTGCTATCAGCATAGGAAAAAGTGCTTATTGTACTATTAATTATATATTTTTTCTTTTGATATTGATTATGTGTGAGAATATTTTAAACATTGTCACAAAAATGTAATTGCAAGAGATGAGATGTTCTTGTGCCGCACATTTAATTTTTCAACTGTTTTAAAAATAAGAACAAAAAAATCAAGAAAGTAATGCAACCCTTGGTTTTAATTTTCAGACTTCACTTGAATTTCTGCCTAGATTTTAATATGAAATAATGCCTTTTGTTCAGTTCCTATTTTGTACATCATCATTCCAAACAGAAGAGTGAGGAAACGTATCCCTCCACACTGGGATTACATTGCACTTCTCCCCATCCTGTGCTATCAAATGTGTGAAGCATTGCCAGAGAAAGAGCTTCCACTGAATAATACATGAAAACTAGAAAATTGGAACAGAAATTTTTATATAAATAAAAACTGCTGAGAGAAATGGAGAGAATACGTTTCTGCTTCTTGCATGGAAAAAATAATGCTTCCTGTGTCTTATTTTATAAAGAAGTTGGTGACTTTTGCATTTTGAAGGATGGAATTTCAGAGACTAGAAGATATTTTGCTTCAGGCTTTCCAAGTTGGATGATAATGACTCAGCGGCGATTAGTTCAGGCCTTTTTTTTAAAGGTAATCATTCTCAAAACTAAGAACTTCAGTGCTGAAATTGCATATCTCAGTCATGAACGTGATCCAAATAATTGAGGGACTAATGTTCAGTGCAGGTCACATGTTAGATCTGATTTTGTCTCAGGGCAGTGGAGACTT